>NW_028230451.1:5284296-5590663 GCF_043228905.1 Azolla caroliniana | reverse complement strand
TAGACAGAGACAGAGACAGAGACAGAGAGAGGGGAGAGAAAGAGGGCTGAGACATGGCCTTCTCTGCCATGTTTTTCCCATCTTCCTCTTCCTCTTCCTTATCATCTTCTTCTCCTTCCACACACAGATTGTTACCTCTCTCCAGATCATCATGTCAGCAGCGGTGGCGCCCATCTTGGACCTCAGCAAACCGACGCTTGTGTATCTCTACGGTAGCTTTCTCTCTCTCTTCCTGCATGTAGACTGTATTGTGGCTTCACAAAAGGGAAGCAAATCATCCATTAGTATGGCCAAAACAAAACCAGGGTGAACATGATTTCGTCATTTGATGGATATGGTTCTTTGGCATTAACATATGGATGTGATTCTTCCATCCATAATATATGGATGGTTCTTTCATCATAATAGTGAATGTTCCTTCACCATAAGAATGGTAATGGTAATGGATTGTTTGTTCACCACAATTATGGGAGGAAGAAACCATCCATTATTAGAAAAGAAACCATCCATTTCTATTGCATATGAATTATCCATTTACCATGGAGAATGGACCCTCCATTCGTTCCTATGGCGTATAAATCACCTACTGCTATAATGAATGAATTATCCATTATTATAGCAAATGAACCATTCATAGTGTGGCAAATAATGATGGCCTCTTGCTGTATCCTGCTGAAAATGAGAGGATGCATAGAAAGATATTTGGCGCAGAGTTGACAATGTAGAAAACAAAGATTAACATTTTATTAACAGAGCGAGCTCGTGTGCTCCTAAGCGAGGATATATAGATACAATTCGATGGGTGAAATGAGAGCTAACCCATGATATATTCTAAGGCTCGTTTACGTAAATGGATTGTTAGAACCAATGGTTAATCCATCTACCATATTCAATGCACCTCCTTTCTATTGACTGCAGATGTGAGGGTCGTTGGGTTTTCTTCACACCAAAACTGCTCTCAAGCAATTTACATACACCAATCACATCATCTGATTCAATTTGGATTTTGTCTCATCTTTTATGTGATGAACTCCATAATCATTTGACTTTATGGATTCTTGCATTATTCTCTTTGAGCTTTCCAACCATTCAGTTGCCCAAATGTTTGCATCATTTGAGTCTGTCTTTTGTTGGATCTCAATATTGCAAGTCTGGCTATCATATGATATCTGTGTTGGCTTCCCCTTAGTTGGCATCTTGATTTCTGCTAGAAGCATTGATAGCCACATTTCTTCATGTCTTGCATAGCATGCCTCCTTGTATTCTGCATTTATTGAGGACGAGAAGACACTTGGTAGCTTTTTCCTTGTCCAAGAAAATATTCTAGTCTCCAAGGAAAAACCAGAATCCGATAGTTGACCTATTGTTCCCTGGATCCTATGCGCAATTAGAATGATAACAGCACCTTGGAGGATGCATCCAAACTTGCTGTGAACTTTGAAAACACTCCCATCAATAAGCTAATTTTGCTCTTGTATTGCATAAATATAAGGGAGGCTGTTGGCCAATGTCTGATATTTATCCTGTCTCTCCCAATCTTCTACAACTTTCAGGTTGACCTCCATAAACATGAGAGAAGTGCAGCAAACCTAGATCCATCATCTTGAACTCAAATCTCAGCCTCTATGTAATTGGATCCAAATCAATCTCAATATTTCCTGAGAGAACTAGATCATCCACACACAACACATGGATCAATATTGGGAACCCAACTCTTTGGCTGGTGGTATTGTAGATTTGAGCTCATGACTCGCAAAAGACTACCTCATATCCAGCATCCTCGAACCTCGAGAATTGACAATAAATTCTGATAGATTAAGGGATTAGAAATACGATGTGTAAGCACTTTGTTTCACCCCCTTGAGTCTTCTCATATGATATCCCTTAAGTTCGAGAACGAATTCCTTGGGCTCATCCTTTGACTTGCTCCACAAACCAAGTGTTTCTCGATGCATCCACATTTGAACTCAGTTGTTAGAGACTTGCAAATCTTACGCTATCCACTTCCTTACTGGCCACAACTCCACCCTTTCTCTTTGGCAGAAAGTAGATGGGAGTAGCCCTATAGTATTGTGAGAAAAGCTGTTAATAGCAGCAACGGAATAATTGTTAGAAAAAATAGACACACAGCCAAGCTGCGAGAAGGCTGTTAGACAGCAGTAGCAAAAATAGTTGCAAAGAGTAGAGACATAGCCAAAGAGTAGAGCCTGTTTTCAAGTAGCAGCAAAAATAAAGTTCTTACAAAGAGGCTCGTATAGCCTATTTATACAAAATTGGGGAACGTGGGTGAAATGGTTGTTTGGTAGTCAAGTGACTCTTGTACTACCAAATAGGTACTAGGAATAAGAGGGAATATCTTGGAAGAAGTGGAAGAGAGAGAAGGCATTTAAAGAGTTGCAGATTCTAGAGAGAGAAGACTTTAGGTAGAGAGATAATGTAGAAGAGAGATAATAAAGATGAAAGAGAGTGCAGGTCTGGAGCTGCCACCCTCCAACACCTCCTCTCAGCTCCAGAACGGTGGTCCAACATTGAGTTGATCAATGGCTTGGGTTGGAAGTGGCTTAGTAAACAAATCGGCCACATTTTCTTGAGTAGGACAACTTGTGATTTCACTAATTCATGAACAAAATGGTAGTGCACTTCAATATGTTTTGTTCTACCATGAAATGCTGAGCTATGTGCCAATGCACATGCAGTTTGGCTGTCGGTGAAAACTGAAATAGGAAAGTCTTGTAAAACACCAATGTGACGAAACAATTGCATTAACCATAGCAACTCACAGCAAGTATCCAAGTGTGCTCGATATTCAGCTTCCATTGCTTAAGTAGAAACTGAGTTTTGCTTCTTTGATTTTCTGAGAAATTAAGCCTGAGTCTAACATAAAACAATAGCCAGATGTGGACCTTCTAGAATCAATATCACCTGCCCAATCAGCGTCGGAGTAGTCAACAAGCTCAATGCTGCCTCTAAAAGAGAGACCATAGTCGAGTGTGTTGGCCAAATACCCAAGAACTCGAATAGCTGCTTGCCAATGACTTTGTCTTGGAGCACTTGAGAATTGGCTGAGAATACTCACACTATAGGACAAATTAGGCTTGGTGTAAGTTAAGTGAAGAAGAGACCCAATTAACCTTCTATATTTCATGACATCTTCAAATATGAGAGAATCGTCTTCACGAGATAGCTTTGAGTTTGGATCCATTGGACAGGAGAGTGGCTTGCAATTTGACATGCTATAGGTCTCAAGGAGCTGCCTGAGATACCTATGTTGGTTGAGGAAGATATCACCATGTGATGACAGACCTCCGTACCTATGAAGTAATGGAGAAGTCCTAGATCAATCATTTCGAATGTGGTTTTAAGGTCAACGTGGAGGTCCTCGATTTTAGAAGTAAGGGACCCTGTAATTAGAAGATCATCAACATATAATATGACCAAAGCATAACAAATTATCTTGGGAAAAGACATAGAGATTGCTGTCAGCATAATAGTGCTGAAACCCAAGGGGAGAGAAAGAAGGTATCAATTTTGTCATGCCAAGCTTTGGGAGCTTGCTTTAAGCCATACAAGGCTTTGTCTAACCTGTAGACCATGTTTTTCCGCGCTGAAATCTCGAAACCTGGAGGTTGTTCTACATAAACTTCCTCTTTCAAGTGACCATAAGGAAGGCTAACTTGACATCCATTTGAAAGATGGGCCATTTGTTGTGAGCAGCAAGTGCAAGCGCACATCGAATAGAGGTGTACCTTGTTGTTGGAGCAAAAGTTTCCTCGTAGTCCACTCCTTCCACTTGTGAGTAGCCTTTTGCAACTAGACGTCCCTTATGCTTATCTAGAGTACCATCAGCATGGTACTTGGTCTTGAAAATCCATTTCAATCGAATGACTTGCCTATGTTGAGGCCGAGGAACCAGCTCCCATGTATGATTCCGCTCAATGGAATTAAGTTCAACTTCCATTGTTGCTTTTCACTTTGGAAGAACAAGGGCCTCTTTTGCTGTAGTGGTTTCTTGTGATTGCACAACAGTGCACACTGTAAGGCAAAGTTGCATGAGTGAAGAGGCCGTTGTAACCTGCGTGTTTTTTTCATGTTGGTCGGAGAACCAGATGTATACTCATGAAGTTCAGCATTGAAGAGATGGGAATCACGAATGGTGGCTTGAATCCACTTGGGAAGTGGTGGAACCTGGTGTGTAGAGAGAAGGGAAACGATTGGAGTTGAGGGTGAGGTTTGAATTGTTGGCGAAGTTAGATGTTGAGTAGGAGTGGGAGGAGATTGGGGGCATGAAGGTGAGACATCTTCGCCTGAAGTAGGAGATTCTGGAGTACCTGGATTTCAACCGTGAACTCAGGTGAAAGCCTAGAGTCATCCAGCTTAGATTCCACAAAATGAAAATCCCTAGAGATGACTAGGAACTTTGATTCTAAATCCCATAACCTGTAAGCTTTAGATTGTGTGCAATAACCAAGAAACTTGCATTTCTTGGTTTTGGACTCAAATTTAGTCCTTTTATGATCGGAAATGTGAACATAAGCATCATAACCAAAAAACTTTAAAATGAGAAACTGAGGGATTTACATCTGTAAATGCTTCTAGAGGGGTCATTGGAGCAACTGCTTTGTTGGGCAGCAGTTGATGATGTAGACTGCTGTGTTGACAGCGTCACCCCAAAATGAGAAAGGAAGATCAGATTGAGATAGCATTGTATGAACCATCTCTTGGACTGTCCGATTCTTCATCTCCACAACACCATTTTGTTGAGGAGTATTGGGTGTAGAAAATTGGCGAGCAATGCCTTGTTGAGAGCAAAAACAATGGAAAGCTTGGAAGATAAATTCTCCACCATTGTTGGACCTGATCTTTTGAACTTGCTTTGATGTCTCGTTCTCGACAGGAGCTACAAGAAAATAAACCCAAACCTTACGGGAGAAATTATCAATGATAAGCATGAAGTAGGGTGCACCACCAAGAGTAGTGCTTTTCATGGGACCACAATGATCCATGTGCACTAACTCCAAGATAGATGTTGCATGGTGAGTGGCTTGATAAGAGAAAGGCTCTCGATGCTGCTTGGCATGAAGACAAGCCACACATGGGGTATGGGGAATTTTGAAAATAGGAAGACCCGCAACTAGCTGTGAAGAGGAGAGCTTTTGAAGAGAATCGTAGTTGAAATGACCAAACCTAGCATGCCACAACGTGGGATTTTCTTGTCCTACCATGGTGTGAAAGCCTTGAAGAACATGAAGAAGATGAGATTTGGATTTTTCCAAGGGGCTGTCGGAACTTTTTGCGTGCCACTAGCTACAATTCGTTGGTTGTTGGTGTCAATGACTTCCAAAACTGAGCTATCAAAGTAGAGTCCATAACCTTGCTTAATGATTTGGTAGACCGAAGGTAAGTTGGCAGAGATGCGAGGCACATGTAGCACATCTTGAAGAACGACAGGTTCGTCATTTGAAGAAGTGTTAAGAAACACATTACCCACACACAAAGCCTCAATGCTTGAGGCATCTCCTCTGCACATTTGGGAGGAGCTAGGCTTTGCATCATGTAGAACGGATTTGTCATAAGTCATGTTTGGCACCACTGTCTACTAACCACTTATCAATGGTTGAGGTAGTTGGTCCAACCAAATGTGAAGAATGTGAAGAATGTTCCTCAATGCCAAGGAAAACGGTGTAGGTTGACTTTCGGTAGAAGATTTCTTAGCATTGTCCCTTTTCTTTTTCGACAATTGGGCTGAATGTGACCTTTGTAGTTGGTCCAGCCAAATGTGAAGAATGTTCCTCAATGCCAAGGAGAACTGTTTCTTTGGCTGAGTGGGCTGAGTTTGATTTTGGTGTAGGTTGACTTTCGTTAGAAGATTTCTTAGCATTGTCCCTTTTCTTTTTCCGACAATTGGGCTGAATGTGACCTTTGTAGTTGGTCCAGCCAAATGTGAAGAATGTTCCTCAATGCCAAGGAAAACTGTTTCTTTGGCTGAGTGGGCTGAGTTTGATTTTGGTGTAGGTTGACTTTCGTTAGAAGATTTCTTAGCATTGTCCCTTTTCTTTTTCTGATAATTGGGCTGAATGTGACCTTTGTAGCCACAATAATGACAAGTGAGCTCCTTGTAGGCTGAGTTGTTTGGTGGTCTTGGATTGGGTTTGTTGTAGGAGTTGCCATTTTGTGTCCACTTGCCTTTACTTTTTGCATGGAGAAGCGTTTCATTAGAAGCTTGAGCACTTTAGGGTGGCTGCGAAGAGAACCTCCTCTATAGGGTTGGGAGGGAGGCTGCAATGAAAAGAAAAAATTCCTCTTAAGGGTGGGAGAAAAGAAGATAGGTCTGTGTGCTCTTTGGCAAAAAAAAACAGGCTGAGGTTATGGAGACCTCACTGCTCTGATACCATGTGAGAAAAGCTGTTAATAGCAGCAATGGAACAGTTAGAAAAAATAGACACACAGCCAAGCTGTGAGAAGGCTGCTAGACAGCAGTAGCAAAGATAGTTGCAAAGAGTAGAGCCTGCTTACAAGTAACATAAAAAATAAAAGTTCTTACAAAAGATCTTGGTATAGCCTATTTATACAAAATTAGGGAACATGGGTGAAATGGTTGTTTGGTAGTTAAGTGACTCTTGTACTACCAAACAGGTATAATAAATGAGGAATATAAGGGAATATCTTGGAAAAGTGAAAGAGAGAGAATGCATTTAAAGCGTTGCAAATTCTAGATGGAGAAGGCATTTAAAGAGTTGCAGATTCTAGAGAGAAGAATCTTGGTAGAAAGAGAATATAGAAGAGAGATAATAAAGATGAAAGAGAGTGCAGTTCTGGAGTTGCCAACAGTTTTATCCATTATTATGGTGAATGAATTGTCTGTCATTATGGCGAAGTAAAATGAGAACCATCTATTATGGATTACAGTGAATGGGTCAATTTTTGTTCCTTTGCTAAATTGAAGATCACTATGATAAAGTATATTATGCTGGATAACTAGTGGAGATTTGGAGTTCTCAAAGAGATAAAGATCTTTAGATGGCAAATGGACTCATTATATGATTCTTTCTTTCTTTCAACATGTTATGCAAGAATGTGAAATCTTTCCAGAGGAGGATCCAAAAAGTACTTTGCCCTTGCATCTCAAGCTATCCCTCTAAATCGGTTATACTAAGAGCATTATAATGTGTTCATACAATATGTTGCGAGACATATCTAGATGTGAGTATCCAGGTGTTTTATATTTATTTTGAAAATATTATTTCTTTTGCAGAGATGCACTCTTGTCAATCCAGGTGTATTTAATGAAAAATCATTACCATCATTGAAAAATATAAAACACTCAGAACCTCAAGGACTCCTCCATCCAAAAGATTTGAAATATGTGAATTTGGGTGACTTTCGTGATACAACACGTCTTCGGATTTTTTCAGGGACTGCAAATCCATCATTGGCCCAGGTATCATAAGTGATTGGTCATTGTTATACTCCACATCTAAAATTTGAAGTAAATCAAGTTCCTCAAAGTTATCAATGCTATTATTTAACTTGGAAATAGCTATACAATACTTTCTCTGTGAATATTATATTGATTAAGATGATTGTTTTCATGGACATTATGCATAGGGGCTGCAAAGTAAGTTCATTTCCATTATGAGCCATGAAAATTCTTAAAATAGGTTTGTGGTCCAAGTGGCGCGAGCTTTTTATCATTGAAAGAGAATTCTTTTCTATCTAATCCTTAGCTTGTGTTTCTTTCCATGCTAGCCTTCATTAGTGTAAGATATGCATTACTTAATTAGTCTACAACACTATAATTTGAGTAGGAATGCCAGAAAATGTCGCTGATCATGTGTTGAAAGATTGTTGGGACATTAGTAAGCCCACATGTCATGAGTGTGTATTCAAAATTTCCATAGAGGG
This sequence comes from Azolla caroliniana, assembly GCF_043228905.1. Lineage (NCBI taxonomy): Eukaryota > Viridiplantae > Streptophyta > Polypodiopsida > Salviniales > Salviniaceae > Azolla > Azolla caroliniana. Next base: position 5,582,761 of record NW_028230451.1, on the reverse strand, counting down.
TTTTGAAAGGTAGTCTTCCACTCAGCCAGGTTCAATATGAACCTGGTTGCAGATGCCATATAGGTTGATCTCGGAAAAGACTCTCCAAGTCTGGATACAGTTGAGAAGCTCATGGATCACAGTGGTAAGGAATACCAATCATTGGCAAACTCGATCGGGCCGTTGGGATGCAACAGAGTGCTTGGCAGTAAGTGCTAAAAAGAAAAAGAAAAAAAGTCTATGCGTATCAATCTACAATGCTAAGTGTAGAAGGAGATTTGCTGGTATATAGATTTTGTTTTGATCACATAGTTGAAACAAAGCTGTAGTGATCTGTATTTCTTTTTGGGAAACAAGATGGGTGGCTGGGGAAGGGCCTTAGAGTGGTGGATGAAGCCTTTTCCAAGATTTTTGCTAATGTATGTGCAGAGGACGATGGGCATGGGCTCTGAAAGCTTGTAGATTGGTCCAAATGGAGAGAAAGTGATTCGGGCCCCTCATTTAGACACATTGGAAAAATTGCTATATTTTGTTAGGAGTGAGGTTGACATAATGGGCTCCAAAGGGTGGGTGGGCATGTTGAGGATGATATATAACGAAAAGTGTCAAGCATCACAGAAAAACGGAGTCGCCACAAAAGCATAAATCCAGCTACGTTCCTTGGTCAAAACCAGAGTGGTGAGCGCATAAGCCTGAAGATGCTGCATGGAAACAGGAAGGAATTAAGGTAGGCGAGGGACATGAAGAAATAATACTTAAGACAAAAAACATGAATGAATCCAGGGACAGAAACAAGAGTGGGAATGTCTCGGAGAGTCCTATGTGAATAGAAGCATCAGCCTGAAGAGGAATGGTGGGCATAAGACTTCGAGGAAACAAGAGATTCTGTAGGAATGAAAATAAGGACCCAGAGATGGGAGTGGAAGCAGGATGAGGCACCCAACACTCTTGGCAGGGTGGATGGTCAAGCTCGCCAATCCACCATTAGATTGTGAAACTCAAGCCACTGCAAACCAATGATACTAGGATGAGTTTTAAGGGTGATCTCTTCCTAGTGCAAGCTGACATGGAGAGATAGAGAGACTGTCTCCTGTATAATTGTGTCGCAGGAGAGTGAGGCCATCAATAACCTCAACTAGGGCAAGGACAAATTTTTTCACGACCAATAACCTCAATAACCTCAGCAGGATGTAGCCCTGGAATTGAATCCGGTTTTGAGTAATTTGAGAACATTCACAGTTTTTGATCAGCTTCCTGTACCATATTTTCTTATATAATGTGCCTTAGTTTGACTGTTTATGGAGATCGCTACCTTTCTGGTCTTGTGCCTGTACCCTAGTGGTAAGCCATAATTTTATTTATCCTTGTACCAATAGTCAAATATCATGAATTGCACCAATTGCAGAATGTAAGGGTTGAACACATGACCTTTTGGTTTCTGTTAGACAGCCTTAGCAACTGAGCTACATCTATCAGGTCTAGACATTTCTTCCTCTCGACTTACTTTGCATTGCTGTCCTACAGACACCAAAAGGTCATGTGTTCAATCCTTACATTCTGCAATTGGTGCAATTCATGATGTTTGACAATTTGTAAGTTGGTCAATAAAATTATGGCTTACAGCTTGTGGCTGAGTGGTGGTATACAGTAAGCTCTATTTACCTATGTATAGCTGACCGTTCTTAGGGTCTCAGTAAGTTGGTGAGTACTTTCCTAGTGAGACTATGAAGCATACTATCTCTCCATTTCCTTGTTCTCACCATGTGCTTTATTTGGAGTTACACAGGGCTGAAATTTTAACAACTGTGATGATGATTGATTCTTGTCTCAAGTTAGATAACCTCTAAAAAAAGAGGGGAAGGAAATAATATTCGTTAAACCCCCCAAAATACCATACTGAACATGCAACTGGGGCTTTTGAAAACAAAATTCATTAAAAACTGACTTTGTAAGAAATTGTTAGAAAGAAATTCAAATAGTAAGAAGCATAAATTTTTTGATCAATATATTTTAATATTTCTGTTTACAAAAGCTCTAGTGTACTTTAAATATGATACTTTGTGAGGTTTTCCCAGTGATGGTTATTTCCTTGCCCCTCTTCTTTTGTAGAGGTTATCGAAATTTAGAAAATAATCACTCATCATTTCATTTTTACTCATACTTACTAAAATTTCAGTGCTTATTATCTTTGAAAACAAGGTTACTGCCAAATAACCTCTAAAAAAAAAGCAAGGAATGCCTTCAACTTCTGAAAAGTGCCATTCCCAGCAGTAGTGCGAACATTTCACCCTTCCACTAAAACTGAGGACGACAGGAAGTTTCTTGGATCTGTTATGTTAAGGACAATTAGGCTTGGAAGGAGATGGGGTTCTTACTAATTCTTTTCCCAAGCGATTGATTAATTCTCAATTTCAATATGGTCACCAATTATGAATGAAGAAGAGATTAAGAGTAAGACATAAAAGAGAAAAAGAGGTTAAAACAATTCTCTCACTCATGCAAAGGAATTAAAACTTGACCTAAGGAAAATGTCTGGTATTCTTCATGAAATGAGGTTTTTATACAAGGCCATGGTTTCACACTGCATGGCAACAACCCTAGGTCTTTGGCATGTCCATGAAAAAAAATACAAAGGTGGGCTAGTTACTACTAGAAAGACATAGAAAATAACTAATGAGGAACATAAATTATATAATGGTGATGTTTAATTTAGCATTTAGCATGGTCACTAATCAAATAGCTATGTAATGAACATTTACATGCTTGTAAAGTGTGACAAAGTTGATAGATGGAAAAATTCCATGAAATAAGATGGTTTTCTAAGTGTAGTGAGAGTGAAGGGGAATACTCATGAGGACTTGTGGGTTGTCGTTTTGCTACATCTGATTCTGGAAATTTACAGGAGATTGCTTGCTACATGGGCCTTGATCTCAGCAAGATCAACATCAAAAGGTTTGCAGATGGAGAAATCTATGTTCAACTTCAAGAGAGTGTCCGAGGTTGTGATGTTTTTCTGGTGCAGCCAACATGTCCACCTGCAAATGAGAATTTGATGGAGCTTTTGATAATGATTGATGCATGCCGACGTGCCTCTGCAAAAACAGTTACAGCAGTTATTCCATATTTTGGTTATGCAAGAGCGGATCGTAAGGTATAATAGATTTCAAATTGTGCTACAATTATATAGAAAAGTCGAAACAAGAAAAGCCATTGCAAAAAACCATTTATGGTTTTTGGGAGTTATCCTTGATAAATTATTTTTCATATCCATGTTGTATAGTTTGACCCATGACTATGATTTGCACTTGTTTTGCTATTCCTTATATGCATGGTTTGCAGTTTGGCGCGCTGTTTTTTATACTAGCTGACCCTGATTAACCCACAAAGAAACCAAAAGTACTATCAATACCTCAAGATGGGAAACTCAATATCTATCTATATCTATATCTATATATATGTAATATATCTATATATATATATATATATACACCCAATTTCAACTTAGATGAAAATCCATCAACATTTGTTCCATGTGAGATTTGAACATTGACACCCGTTGAATATGATACAGAAAGCCAATTACACCTTAGGTGAACTTCTGACAGCATGTGTTTCAAGAAAGATTCAAACCATTGAAGTCAATGTAGATACTTTTCTACCCTATGAAATACTTTGTTCCTTGATCTCAATTGAGCAGATCCCTCCCATTTCCCGTCTCTTCGTTTGGCTCTGCCTACTGAGGATTCCATTGGTCAAATGCCTCTCCAGCATTGCTTTATGCTAGCCCTTGTGTTTCACTGGGCAACGGCATCATTTTTATGATGGTTATGATGATGGATCGAACAAAATGATGGCGATGATGGTTTATGATAGGAATGATGAGAGTGGAATAATGAGCAGCTATAGTGAACTCTCTCTACTTTCTTGCTCGTGGGCCTCATGTTCTCCCCTGCATTTTTTTTCGCCCTGCTATTATATTCCTTCTTCAAATGATTGGATTTAGAAACCACCTCTCCTTTCATTAGTTGACTCTCCCTCCAATTAACTGCTTTCCTCTTATTCTAATGTTTTCAACATTTCAATTCCGCATTTTCAAGTTTGACACTTGCATTTCCACTCACAGATGTGTGCATGTACAGACACACATACAAAATATATTTGCACACAATGCACAAGTTAAAAGGAACATACACATACACAACATTAGCATTAAAGTGTGCACACACTTATTCACATGTGCACATACATTCAACGCACATGAATATAAATCTCAACCACAATATGACCACCGCAGAAAATCATCCATTAGTTGGTAACTCAAAATCTTGTGTTTAATTGTACAGCTAATGTGAACACAAATTAACACAAACCTCCCCCGGACAGATTTCAAATCTCATTAGGCTTGAGTTTTTCAATATCAATACTATTATTGCATGGCATCAATTATGGAACTTTTTTTTCAAATGTCTAATGACATAGACATACTTCTCAGACACATGGTCGTGAATCAATCGCTGCGAAGCTTGTTGCAAATTTGATTACTGAAGCTGGGGCAAATCGTGTCCTTGCATGTGATCTTCATTCTGGGCAATCTATGGGTTATTTTGATATACCGGTAGATCATGTTTATGGGCAGGTATGAACTCTTGCTATCTTATTTTGAATATATATATATATGTGTGTGTGTGTGTGTGTGTGCGTTTATGTGTATATGTATGTGTATTGGCTGATTCATTTTGTTGATTCATTGGTTTTCAAATTAGCCTGTCATATTGGATTATTTAGCGAGCAAGATGATATCATCGCAAGATTTAGTGGTTGTCTCTCCTGATGTTGGCGGTGTTGCACGAGCTCGAACTTTTGCAAAGAAACTATCAGATGCACCTCTGGCCATTGTCGATAAACGTCGACAAGGGCATAATGTGGCAGAGGTATATTATTTTATTTAAAAGTCTGTATGTTACTCAGAGAAATTTAAAATTGATTCAAAATAGGCCTTATAATGTTTATACCAAGATTGATAAATATTAGAGGGCCCATTTTGAATCAATTTTTAATTTCTCCGAGAAACACGTTAGGAGTAGTACAATCTGTGTTTGAAACATGACCATATGTTTAGTTCAAAATTTTTATTTTTTTGAATGATTGTTTTTAGCTTTTTTCCCTGTTTTTGACTAATCCATTTTCCTACTGGATAAGATGTTGATGCTGGCTGTAAATTCTTAGGTAATGAATCTTATAGGAGATGTAAAAGGGAAGGTTGCAGTTATGGTCGATGACATGATAGACACAGCTGGTAAGCATACTCTTGAATTCTTTATAGGTATTTTGTTTTAATGTTTATATATAACTAAAGTACATGGAATGTTATCTAATTGATATCATGACACAGGGACAATAACTAACGGAGCTGCGCTTCTTCATCAAGAAGGTGCACGTGAGGTGTATGCCTGCAGTACTCATGCAATCTTCAGGTTGGTTATTGCTAATGTTAAAACACGCAAGTGAAGAAGCTAGGAACTGTCTACATCAAGAGGAAGTATTCTTTATTTGGAAAAAATTCAAAATGATTTCTTTTTTGTAGTTATTTTTCTCCTAAATATAGTGGTTCATCTTGATGATGCAAAATAGGCTAGCTTCTATTGTGTTTTACGCCATTGAGATTGCGTTATCTACACCATATTTACCAAGAGACTGTTTTGTACATTTAACATCCTAGTATTATAATCTGGAGTATACCCCCCTCCAAATATTATCCTTCATAGTACGAAAGTCACTATTTGAGGCTTTTTGGCAACATTTAGAAACTCTGGGGGATATATCTGAAATACACTGAAACATTTACAAACTCTTTCTTAAAAACTATTACTATTAGGCCATACTCCCTATGGGATTTTAAACATTACTCTAGGGTATATCTCTAAGTTTCTAAAGAAAACCTCCCTTAATACAAAAGTTACGTCTTGAAGGGGATGATGTTTTGGCAACTTTCGGGAACTTATGGATAAAGCTGGTGTTTTCTGAAAAAGAGTTTAATGTAATTTTCTCTATCTATTATTACAGTTAGAATAAAAAAGAATGTTAAACTCTGCAGCCCTCCTGCGATTGAACGACTATCTGGCGGCCTTTTTCAAGAAGTTATCATCACAAACACAATCCCGGTGAAAGAGGAAAACTATTTTCCACAACTAACAGTATTGTCTGTAGCAAACCTCCTTGGTGAGACAATTTGGCGTGTTTACGATGACAGCTCAGTGAGCAGCATTTTTCAATAGAGAGCAATATCTAGCATATAAAGAAACAGTCACTAATTTTGCATCACTACCACAGGAAAGCATAACAATTTTTGCATTCACTTCCAATTCATGAGAGGAATTCAAAGGAGTGTTATGAGCCCTATTCTATCAGTAGAGCATGGATAGCATGTCGTGTGTGGATTTGGTGTGCTCTTTATAATGTTTTATAATTGGGAACGTATGCATCATTGCAAAAGGTTATACATACTGATCAAATTTATTCTTGGAAACATGACCTTGAGAGTCCGGGATGTATCTTTTGGTTCAGCAAGATGTTGAAATAAAGTTGTTTTTGTTGGAGCATTTGCTCCTTTACTTTCGTTATCAGACATATCCTTAGCCCAGCACTTAGTCTATTTTATGATGAAATTAACCAAGTGGTATCATTCGGCCTTTGGAGAAGCCCTAATTTGCTATAATTATTCAAACCAGTACTCCACTCAATTGTGAAGTATAATAGGAAATGTGATATAGGATGCGCTTGTTGATTGAATAGAGATGCAAATCAGCCAAGTAGAAGCTGTAAGAAGATTGTTTATTTATTTATTACTTCATGTAAAGATTCCATGTACAATGCGTGGAGTAAATAAAATATACATGCGTAACTTGCCTAAAAAGGAAATTTTATTTTGTACACTTGGTTATGAAGTTTTGATATATATTATGTCAATTATTTTGACTTTTTGGTTGTCTATGGTTAATCTTTCCATCATTCGGATATGTTTTTTTAAATAATGTAACTTCAAATTTGCTTTAAAATATGGACAAATTCACTACCATGTACTGTTCATATCCTTGGAGGTCTTATATATACTGGTGGTGTTGATGTTACTAGGTTGTATTTCACTATGGTCTAAATTGGCAGGGTTGCTATTTGTTGCTTCTAAGCGAGCCTTGGTTATGCTCGGCACGTGTTAATATCCACACCAAGCATATTTCTTGGAGCTTCATATGGAATCATGGCTCTTCGAGAAGTGACCACACAAGCTTTGATGTATGTAGCACTATTGAGGCCCTCTACAAAACAATTTGTTTTTTTGGATGATGGAAGGCTTTACCACATGATAAACGTGCATATAGGATGTTTGAGTCATTCAAAAGGATGTTGCTTGTGCATAGTACCTCATTCAACATGGATCACCCATAAAATCGTAATGACAATGCTTGCCCATATCAAAAACATTGGCAACGTTAAGTTGTATCAATTGGGGAGCAAAAGGGCAGGCAGTTCCATCAATTGATGGTGGCTAAATCTGAATGTAAATTTCCCATTGGTAATAGTGCCCCTATTTGTGGTTGTTTCTTGCCCCCCACTTTAGGTACCCAATTTATTGAGAATGGAACAAGAAGGGAAAGCATATATCTATCGTCTAAATCCTCATGTTTGAAATATGTAAAATACAAAACAGGCTTGTCTCAATCTTGAAGAGAAACATGAATTTTTGTGGAGATAGGATAAGGAAAACATGAATTCATGTTAGATGGCATGTTGATCTTTTCTTCCTTGATTTAAGTGGATGCACTTGTGAATACACTCTATATGGACAAGATAACACACATGTATTTGGTGGTTGTGTGCATCAGAACATACGGTTAATTTTTCTCGTTCAATTTTCATAAGAAAGGATTTATAATAGTGTATTTAGTTAGTTAAGTGTCTACACGTGCACTATTTTGCGTGCATGTGCATGTGTTCATGGATATGCTTGATTTTGTGAGTATATGTGCAAATGACCTGTGGTTTGAGGAATTGTTTTTTATGTGTTATGTGCAGCCTTTTGTTGACATGGGCTCATATGAACTCACTCGTGCGAATGTGTGTGCAAAGTAGTTGTGTATGTGAAGTAGTGTATAAATTTGTGAATGTTGATATATTTGTGTTAGTTTATATGTGCTCTCAAGAGCATAGTCTTGTGAATGTGTTTGTGTTATACATATATGTAATGTGTATGTGCCTACATGTATATATGTGCCCACATGTATGTGAGTGTAGTTGTGTTTGTGTATGTGCTTGTGCTTGTGCATGTATATTTGTAGATTTGTGTTTGTATGTATGTGTTAGTTGAATTTTAAGGGGGAGGGGAGATGTAGAAATTTGGAAGGTATATGTATCTTATTGAAAAGGAGGTGTTTTGGGAACATAAGTTCCCTTGCTTTGTGGTAGTTAGGGTATAGCTCTCGAGGGGTGGGTGTGAATAGGAAAAAAGGGGAAATGAGAATGTTGAGTGGGTGTGAAGCCCAGGCTTGGAAACACAAAGTTGTAGCCTTGGCATGGTATGTAGGCAATTGACGCCAAGCAACAACACAAGAGTTGCACTTTGTCAGTTGCTCCTTCTTTCTTTGTTGTAGTTTGAAGAATAATCATTTGTTGCTCATAAGCCTTCTTTTTCGCCCAAATCCAAATAATCCATAGGTGAAGCCAATTTGGGATTGCCCTAGATACGAAAAGGGGCGCAAGTATGTTTTAGGGGTCCCTAGGTCTGATTTAGGGTCTAGGAGCTGACAAATTTGATTGAAGTTTCACTTCCAATGCTCATATTCTGAGTTCAAACTTTCAATACTTGTAGGAGTGGATCAATGATACAGTGTTGATACTCAAACATGCATATGTAAATATCACTTTTTGATGACCGTGTCCATTCACATACACATGTATCACTATAGAACTTGTGATTCATTGCCGCCTAATATTCGGTTTGTTGATAAGCCTTGGGTGCTTGATTCCCAAATTTCTTGAACATAGCAATGAGCTTTGTCGCACATTATATAGCTTTCAAGACCTCCTTCGTCAAATAAAAATAATGTTTTCTTCTTTTTAGTATGCACCATTGCCTTTTCTTTTGGCATGCCCTTATTATTATTCTTGCATGTACATTGATGCTAGCAAAAGTTTCACTAATATGATTGTATATTTCTCACCCTTCATTGTTGCGGCTTACAAATTATAGCTCATCTTTTTCCTCCATCCTCTTTTGTGAGCTTTATGACACTTTTTTCCAATTTAAACTCTTAGCATTTGAACTATTTTATGATATTTACTTAATCTTTATAGCCTCTTTTTCTCCCATATACATATCTGCATAATCTTAACCTATTATGAAACTTGACGTTTAGGAGATTTTCCCCTTTCACACCTGCCATATCATGACATCAATCCTAGAACCACCAAAAGCGAAGACTTGGGTTGCTACCCTTTTGAGATGACGAGACTAGTTTCATACACCTCATAAAGGTAAATATTAAACAATGTTACCACTCCAATAATATTGTGATCAAGAGTGAAATTTTGTTAGTAGAACTAATTGGGTAATGCTAAGATGGGCAAATGCAATGGTAAATCTCCACAACCCCAATGGTTTGACAACATCTTGAGGGTTTAGCTTTTAGGGTCTAGGGGTATCATATGAACACCCTTCACCATATACGATGTTGAGTACCATATTACTTTTGTAGTAACCATATCGGCCAACTAGGTAGCATATGATTGCATGTTAAGACAATCTTTCCTTTGCATAAGTTAGCTTGTATTATACTTAAGAAACAATGTTCTCCATATGAGAATAAATAACAACTTATCGAGTGCAAATGCACATTTAGAACTTACACGAATAAAAAGCTAGCATTTCTCATGGATGACCATAATATTTGAGGGGGGGTTACTAGCATGGGAAGCAGACAAAGATGAAGATTATATCATAGACAAACGAATATGGTTTCGACCTCATGATACCCATTTTCTGAATCAAGGTATGATTCTATCTTGAAGTTGGTGATATGCTCGCTATTGCCAAATATGGAATGCGCCATATTGGAACCTAGTGTATGATAATAATTTAGTAATCCTTGATTGGTTCATGATAGATTCATCTCATGCACTTTTAAACACCAATACCTTGTGATCAACATTGGAGAGCACACAAAGCCTAATAAAAGACACCTCATAAATAGTATAAAAGAAATGGTCATGGTAACAAAGCCTCATAAAAGACACCTTCAATAAATGGGGAGATATCATAATGCAATGAATAAAACACAAGCCCAAGAGACAAACTTCAAAGGAAATTAACAACTCACTTGGAAACTTACCCCAACGCTGTCACTAAAATATAGAAAGTGCAAGAATATGTGAGCCTTGTCCAAGAGGAGCAACACCAACGAGTTTCTAATGAAGTACGAAACTTAGGGTATGACCAATAAAACACAAGCCCAAGAGACAAACTTCAAAGGAAATTAACAACTCACTTGGAAACTTACCCCAACGCTGTCACTAAAATATAGAAAGTGCAAGAATATGTGAGCCTTGTCCAAGAGGAGCAACACCAACGAGTTTCTAATGAAGTACGAAACTTAGGGTATGACCAATAAGAACAAAGGATTAAATACCATAACCAAACAATGTTAGTAGTTCAACACAAGGCGAAGACAAGGTTAATTACTCATTATGGAAGTTTAAGATGGTTGGACCTATGAATTTGGAATATGAAGACCTAGATCATATCTTAGCCAAACAAGTTTTATGGTTGAAAAGCTTTTGAGGCTACATCCTAAACCCTTGACATGATGTGTTGAAGACAGTTAGACTCAAGCTTTGTGCTAGATATGGGGAAGCTATTGTCCCTATACTACAAGGCAACAAAGTTCTTGAAAAGACTCCTGAAAACATCAACCAATAGATGCCTAGTAGTGTTGTCATTCAAGGCCAACAACACTAATTTTACCCTTCTTTTGACATTAAATGGAGTTAGCATCCATTAATAACTAACACAAGTGTGGGAGTTAGTATTGTAACCATTTTGGGGTAGTCCCAAAATGGTAAACACAATTGTAAATTTGTGATTGGAAAATGGTTCCAACCAAAAGTAAAAAGGAGTGATCATTAACCACAACTTTGAGATATGTGGGGTAGATAACTACCTCACCATTGAGATTACGTGGTCACCACCCATGCTTCCTTCTTTCTACACACTCCCAAATGTGTGGCACACTAGAACTTCCAAAAGGATCATTGGCTCCCTCCAACTCAAAATGCACCCCCCAAGAGCAACACACTATCCATACAACCACACATAAAATTGCAATCATAGACCCCTTAAAGAGCAACACAACATGTTTAGAAGAGAAGCACACCACCCATTCCACATAGGCATGCTTGACTAAGGAGCATGCACCTCTATTGAAGCATGTGGTCAAAAGATCCTATACTCGAAAATGAGCATCCAATCAAGAGAATCCTCGTCTTGACAGAGGTGGGCCCAATGGTGCTAATTGTGCTCTCCTTATCAAGTGTGGAAGCATAACAATGGTTTAAAGATTGAAAGGATGGACTAGTTCTCAAATGGGATGGATGGTCACGTTCATTTAGGAATCCTAGATCGTAAGGTAGGGGATGCAATGGCCATCGGGGCAATGGACAATGTTGTGATGTGAGGTGTGTATGTGTGTGTGTGTGCGCGCACACACACACACGCATGCGAAGATAGATTTCCATTGTTGAAATGAATTTATCATGACTAAATGACATCCTTTATGGTTTTCCAATAGAGTTTATCAACTCCAATTTCTGAACATAAACTAAGAAATCCAATATCACATGGAAATACTTCGACTTGCTATGTAGCAAATTTATGAGCTATGGAGATCCCTTCTATCAAAGTTGATTTGAGCAACATATATATATATATATATATATATTAGATAAGCCCCACTGAACACATCTTTCTCTTTATTGTGGCCGAGTGCCCCAACAAACAAGGAAGCAAATCCTCAACAATGAGTAATAAAGCGGTCAAGCCCCAAGATGAAAGCAGGTCAAGTTTGGTAGGCAAATGATTGATGCCAACTTGGGTTCAGTAAGCAAGCAAGAATACACTAGGATAGGTGCATTAGTCCTGAATGAAGTTATATATGCTCTTTGTTAGATCATCCTTCATTCACCTTTTGTTTTCAACATGTGTTGCCCACCAAAACAAATTTTGAAGTAGATGCCCTTTTGCTTTTTCTTTGCTTCGATATGATATTATATTTGCAACACTCATGTGACACAATTGATGACAAAGGAAGGCAAAAAGCACATATTGAGTTGAAAATGTTGGATTTTCTTGAATTATACATAAAACGATAATTTTTTTAGTACTTCGTTCGATATATGTGTTTGTGATAATGATAATGTCAACATGTTTTTTACCATGTATCCATATTTCTTCATTCAATTGTAAGAATTGTTGATCATAAATTATTATGTTTTGGTCTCATCATCAACAAGAGATAGTATGTCAAATACGGTTTTGGACAATTGTCCTATCAAATGTAATTCTACTACGCACCAATATGGCAAAGATGATAATATGCCTCGTTATACTATTTCCAAAACCTTTCTATATAATGTTTACTAACATCTTGTTTTATAATTCCCACAACATTGGCAATAATATTTAGAAACATCGTGTTCGTAATTCTGATACTTGGTGTAACATATTCATGTTACAATGAAAATCATTTTGAATCGTAAATCCGTGGTAAAACTTGATAAAATAATCATGACAAAGGTAGTTGTTAGTCATGCAAGTTCAACTTTGATGAAAAATCGAATCTTATTTACTAATGAAGTTGCTCACCTCTTTGTTTTTTGGTTATATAAATGATATTATACCTTCTTGATTTTCACTTTCTCCATATGGAATGTACTACGAAGATGCACTTTATCACCATTTCACTTAGTTTTCTTAAAGCATATTTACGACTTAAAATTTTTATTGGATTCAACATTGAACTTGGATCCATAAGCAACCAAGTTTTTTGTCGTGGTTGAAAAGGGCATTAAAAGAAGAAATTCTGACATCCAAACTATTTTGGCACATGTTGTCATGCCTCCACTTGGTATGCGGTTCATGTGATGTCGTGATATTTTCTACCTTGAATAATGGATGGAAATGGGCATGGATATAAGACATTAAAATACTGAAAGGAACTGTCTTTATGAGTTTATCTTGTTTTTTGTCATAAATCTATCATGTGATCATCAACTTGGCTGATATATGTGATCAACTAGGGGGTCATGGGAAGCAATGCATATATGTTTTGAGAAACCTTGTTTGATTACTAGAAAATTCGAAATGTGGAATATCTTGTAGCAAGTATAGGCTAGTGGGGAAGGAAAGCATATAAATATAGATTATTCTAGAATTGTTACCGCCTTTTACAAAGCAAATCCCCACATTAAATCTCAAGAATGGAAGCCAAACCATAGGTTTAATAAGAGCTAATAGTTAACAAAGCAATTAGTTTAGGGTTTGGCAAGCCTAATATACCTCAAATTACCCCACACTATTAAAATAGAGTTTACATTTGAAAAGGTGATTCACTCCCCCTACACATGCATACCTAGAAGAAGGGAATTGTCTCATTGCCAATGACGTAGGGTGCCTAAGAATGAGTAACAACTCTATATAGAAGGGGGTAAATGTTAGTGAATGTATATTTAACTAAATGTATATTTACATTCGCAAAAATGTTTCCCCCGTAAGAATCCTTTATTACATAATTGGGATCCATCACACGTGTACACACTTATCATTGATAGGAATTGGCAATAGTTCGGTTTCAGCTTAACTGGTTTGGCCTTGTCCAAACTAAACCAGTCAAGCCTTAACCAGTTTGGAAGTTTTCAAACTTGAAGCAAACTAGTTCGTAAACCAATTTTGACTTAATGTGTATGGTCAAACTGGTTGAGCCTTAACCGATGTGGATATGTCTGGTTTGGCTCGGCTTGAACTTTGCCAAACCGAGCTCAAACCGGTTTATGAAGCTCAAGCTCGATCCAACTTGCCAAACCGAGCTCAAACCGGTTTATGAAGCTCAAGCTCGATCCAACTTGCCAAACCGTTTAAAAATGGTTTAACGGCTTGATTTAGGCTTGAACCGAGCCGTTGCCAACTCCTACAAAGTTATCAACTACCTCAATAAGTATATCTACTGCACTCTCATGCGACATGATCCTACTACACACTTACCCATGTCAACAACGATGCATTTGGATTTGTGTCAAGGGTATACAAACAAGTGTTGTGTAGCTCCTTAATTAGGGAGGTGAGATGTTTTGTCACGACATAGTGACATAAAATACATAATTGGTGAGGACTGAACTTGCAATCTCACTCAACAAGATATCATGCTCAACCATTATGAGCATTTATTTATATATAATGTACTTCATCTAGAAATACTCTTTGTGTACATACCTCTAGAAAGTTCTAGAACTAAAAGGTTCTAAAGGGTTATAGAATATTCTCCAAAATATTCTAATGCATGTACTTTAGCTCACAGTATAAATACTTGTAACCTCCTTGGTCCCTTTCAAGGGATTCAACGTCATGCATTGACACATCAATCTAGTATTCTTGTTTTATTCCATCTTGTCTCCTTCTTCATCTCTGTCTTTACGCTCGTGTCATTCCTAGCTTCTTAAGTTCCACACTCGTACCCCAATCATCTGTGCTCTGTCCGAGTTCGTAGTTTGTGTGTCCGTGACATGTTTTCCATGTTGGTGAGCTTTGACCCATAGTAGCAAGTTTTTAAAATGTTGCTATTTGGTCCTAAAACCAATGTATGGCCCATTCTTGACCATCCCTTGTACGTTCCACGTATAACCATGAATTCTCCCAATCATACCATTTTCATGAAAGATCCATTTTTACTCATACAAAATCAATCAATCATGAAGAGAGATGCAATCAATGAACTCTTTGTGTCCGAGATTTTGTTTAAAATTATTAGGAGGAAAATTAGTGTGATCCCATTCCTTAATTTTGGTGTTCTTTTGCCAATGAGCTCATATGAGTTATATTATTACAAAAACTTCTTTTTCCAACATTACCTTGACGTGCATTTCATACCTTCTCCATAACACAATGTCAATTTAATTTCATGAGCATCAAAAAGTGACACCGGAGATGTTATATCCGAATCAAGGGATGCCAAACACTAGGATGCCTGCAAGTAAGAATAACCTTTTAAAAATACCCCTTATATTTGCAACAATCTTAGCATCTTGCAACACTTCGGTAATGGTATTGAGTAAATGAAATTGAGATGCTCTAAGCTCTTGTAGAGTATATCAGAGTGCAAATAGACTATATAGAGAGTGTTTGCTTATTAGGACATCATAGGATAGGATATGAAAAGATAAGAGTAAGGATTGAATATGAATGGACATGTCTTCTCTAGAATCTCAAAATTTGAAATCCTCTTTAAGAATGAGGAAACCATTGTATTTGTAATGTTATGCCCCTCAAAATGTATATAACGATACACATTTTGTTTTTTTGCAACCACAATAAGCTACCAAAAAACTTGTAGAAGGACCTAATGCATGTCCTTGGGATGTAGAAAGCATAGATAATCAATTGCAAGAGGAGAGAGTATAAGACACAAGACTTGAGAGGAGTCAAGTGGAGGCGTCACGGTTAAGACAACATTGGGAGGATATGAGTCCCAAGGGAGACATAACAAGATGAGAACTATCAACCATCTCCAAAATTATCAACACTAAATTGGTTAACCATGTAGAACATTACTTCAATCAATTATTTGAATCTAGTTAAGAAATCAATAAAAAATTTGGACATGATCAAGAAAAAATTACAAATAAAGTGATGAAGAGCGAAGTTTGGGGAATAAATGAATTCGATAAGGTGCGGATGAAAGGAAACACAAATCGAAGTGATGTAAGAGGTATGCACATGATGCCCCAAATTGATAGGATGAGCCAAGAAAATTTGTCAGCATGTGCTCAAAGTGTTTGCAAATCATACTAATTTTTTTTTATTTTTTTTAAAGTCAAGATTCACCGTGGTATTAATGAAAAGATGCCCAAATGCTACAAAGAATCCATACAATAAATTGCAATCCTCCAACCCACATGAATCAACATGTCTAGTAGCGGAAACCCTCATGCATGGTCCTTTCAAGACAGGGAGCAGAAACAACCATCTTGGTGGAGCATATCTCCATTTTATTCTATCCCCAAAACAGGTGAAGACCTCTTCCTTGTTCCAAATTTCTCGATTGACCTCTTAGAGTATGCAGGAGCATCAACCATATCTCCTTGACTAGCTCAACCGCATTCGGTTTGACATTCTGAAATACACACTAACATCTTGCCTTCTATAATTATCCAAATTACTAAAGAAGATATCGTAGGCCACATACTCAAAAAATTTAAGAATTGAAGTCTACTAGAAGAGCCTACACAAGCAATGACCTAAAGAGGGGTAGTATACAATAGGAAATTTTGCATACTAGATAAGTTACTCTACAATAGAGTTGCAGATGGTATTTGATATAGAGGAGTTTTTCAACAGGAGAAACAAAAGGTTCTCAATGAGGCATACAAAGGTGTAACATGTAGACACAACAATGAAGTGCCCTTAGACAATATGGAAAAGTTGCACACTATAAAAAAGAATGTACATTTCCATAGCAAGAGATGCAACAAGTCAATCAACAAAAGATCATGGATGGCACATGTACTAATTTTGCCACCATCAATTTTAGAAATGGCACTTGGATTTCATGAGGGCATTTAATTGGCCAATAGCATGCACTTGAATTTGATAAGTACTTGTAGTAACTAATCATTGTATGGAGAGTGTGATAGATGTATCAAACAATGCAAAACCATCAATAGCAATGTTCTTATGCCATTGATTTGAATGTTTGTTGGAGTAACCTAGGAGGGCACTTTCCAAACCATGAAATCAAGGAGTTGATGAAGCATTACATGGTCATCCATAAGAAAAGCACCATGTATTAATAACTCACGAGCAAATGAATTCAGAGGATTCATTACTAAGACTATGTTGAACATCCTTCAGAAGATAGTGATGGAGAATGGGATTATTGTCTTTAGCAAGACTTTGTAGAACTTCCGCATAATACTTTCTATAGAAAATAATTGGCAAAGTCCATTAACAAGAGACTTGTGTTAAACATCTTGAGATAATCAAGGAGAATGGGATTAGCAGCCTTAGCAAGACCTTGTACAACATCTACATATTACCTATAACAAGATGTACATTAGGCCCTAAGAAGAGTCGCCTCAAGTTGAATTAGGCACATGTTCTAGTCAAGGTTGTGTCTCATTGGCTTTGGATTTACATTGTGATGACTAATTTGTTAATACTAATATAACACCTTCCCAATTTCAACTCGCTCTAATTAACCATTATTGTAATTGCGATTTGTTCATTGGTTGATTTTATACCCCCCCTTTCCACAAGCTTCCCATAGAAGTCTTCTTTAAAAAAATCGTCAAACCACTCCAAAAGGTCTTTCAAAGGCTCTTTTGGCTTCATTACGTTTACCCCCAACAAACTCTAGGCTTTCTTGATGAATGACCATGGATTATACAACGGAAGTTGCTTGCTTACTTGCTTGTGGAGGAGAACCAATGTGGTGGCCAAAAATCATCACTGGAACATTTTGACAATTGAAAAGGTTTGCTGGTGACAACACGATGTACCAAAAGTGAGAATTGCTAACATGAGTTATGAGAAATAATGGTGCTTACTATGTTTTCATGAGGGGTTGGTCAAGTCCTTTGAACTCACTTGAAGGTATGTGGACTAGTTTTCTTGGTAGGTCGTACATCAAATTAGATAGAGCACCGCAAAACGTTTTATAAAACTGCATATATGTTGATGTCTTTCAACAATTGAAATGCAACCCAAAAAGGTTGCATAAGACATGATGTCACATGCAAATTTGTAACATCAACCCCATACATGTGAAAGTATTTTTCATGATGGTAAATTGTATATGAGGTGGGCTAATTGCATTGTGCCCTCTAACATAAGAACTTTTTTTGTAAATCATTAACATCAATCAAACAGAATCTTTACCAGAATGATGTTTCCCACTTGATCAAAACATCAAATGTGTCTTTATTTGTAGATGTTTAACCATACAATCTAAACATGCAAATTGGCTATGCTTATGAGTCATGACTATATATATATATATATATATATATATATATATATGTTCATGTTTGCATATGCATGTACATTGAGTAAGTTCTCAATCATAATCCCAATCATGGCAATATCACCTCTACTTCTCTTTTGGATTTTCCATGACAATGGAGCTTGCTAAATTCTTCATCTTCAAAAAAGTTTGCAAAAACCATGAAATCCCCCTCTGCCTACTAAGTGATCTAAAACCAACCTAAGAAAATACAATTTGTCCTATGTAAATGAGTTACAGGCATGACACACTTAATGTGTCTCCCAAATGAGTTGTGTTTCCAAGTCAAAATAAAACTCTACCATTAATGTGTAATGTTGTTCTCGTGAATTTGTAGGGAAATCATACAATTATAGTAACAAGTTGGCATCATGTGTTGAGTGGATAAAACTGAGCCTTGCCACTCCTCTATAAGCATTGCTCCTACTAAACCAAGCCTAAAATAGAAAAAAACAATCGAAGTCTAGAGATTATTGTTGTGCATAGAAGCACACTTTGTATATGAATGGAATAAGCTTTATTATGGTCTCCCTTTTCTTTCTCCTCTTCATATGCATGTGTTAAATTTCAAGGGAGTCGTGTGTTAAACACCACGTTATGTCATGTGGATCGGTACTTGTCCCAACTAAATTAAAGTCAATGAAATAAACATTGTCCATGGATCTAGTTGTCCATTGACCATTTCTTCTTCTGTACCTTAATAGTTCTTTAATTGGGCAATCAAAGTACAAAAAGGCAAACTAAAGAAAACTTTTAAGTATTAACTTTCTCCCAAGTTTGTAGAAGACGATCATGGTGGTGTTTGGGACTCGAATCCCGTTAAACATTATTAAGGGTGAAATTAAGTTTGTGACACCACAAATCAAACGGTATGGGTTTAATAACTCTTTTAAATGCTCATTTTACTCTCTTTGAAAAATAATACTTAGGGAAGTGGGTTTTGTTATATTGGCTTTTAAGTTACAAGAAACAATGCAAATTATTGGTGTGGAAAAATAGCCAAAATGCAGATGCTTTGACTACCACGTAGAATTCGTGTGACTACAATGTCACTAAAAATATAGCACTAACACATTAACCGACTTTGAAATGTTTTCTTATAATTAGCCACAATTAGACAATCATTGTCATGTATACAACTTCCTTCCATATATATTTTCATTTGGGTGTGCTAAATGACATGAGCATATTCAAGCACCGATGAATACGAAAATAGAGAAACATTAAGGAACGATGCACAACAAAACAAAACATCAAATAGTGAAACTATAAGAACGTTGTTGGGTGGAGATTCATTCAGATAGATGGAATAGAAGTCATTGATGACATCTGTGTGATTTTGAAGATTAAAACTCCTTAGTGAAATGTACAAGCAATTGTAAGAATTCAAACTCCTCAGTAAAGTCTCAACGATCTAAAAGACAATATATTATTGTGGATGAGATAGCCCCCACCACCATCACCACCACCACCACCACCACAAAGACAAAACATCATTGAAATAAATTTCCTTTTAAAATGAAGCCAACTAAGGACATAAATTCTAGGATATGTGTCGGTAAAACGAATCAATTATGCAATATTAAACAAATGGGAGCCTTCTTTATTTCTTTTAATAGTGCAAATTTTGTAGTCTAAATATTCCTTTAACAACCCCATATAAACTTATCCCTGTATTGTGTATTTTAATGCTTCATGAATCCCTTTTGTCGCTTTGAGTGGGTCATACAAACTCTCGCACAATTTTACTATCCACAGTTGGGCTATACATTGTTGTAAGTTGTAACATTTTTCAATTTTGTTGACAACTCGACGTTTATTTTAATTTTTTTTAAATGGGGGGATGGTTATCAATAGTTTATACACAAGATGCAAATGATTGACTTGTTGACTTATCACACGAGCGAATGGTATGTCTTTCAATCTCCTAATCAATAATCGTTTTCATTCAGCAATTCCATGTACTATTTTCCTTGGACGCATTATCAATTGTGGAAGTACTTGGTGTTTACGATTGCCTATCGTCTAAGTTTTTGTATTTTCGCTTCTTCAAACAAAAGAAAAAGAGAACAAACATTGTGGAAATCGCCCTTTTTAAGTGTCTACACATTTCGCAAATCATCGTCCACGGCTTCTCAATTATAGAGATGTTCTTTTTGCTTTTTTCTTTTTAGTCCATACATCTATGATATTATTTCATTCTTTGTTGTTTTATTTACAATAACATTGGGTTGCACCACATTGGTGAATTGCTTTTGTTTTTGTTTACTCTTTCGAGATTGCAAAGTTATTTCCTTGCACCATAGTATTTTACACACATTGATTGAAAACAATATATTCTTCTTGTATCTTCTCTCTTCTCATAAATAAATGGGCACTAACAACTCAATGCGGTGTGTTTTCCCTACGGAAAACTGAGTTTTCTTTCAACCTTACTTCAAAAACAAGTAAATTCGAAGGATTGTGCTTCTTCCCCTGCCCAATGTGAGAGAACTCTGTGACATGCGAACTTATGATTGCAAATTTATGTCCTTTCACCAATACTGCCTAAGTGGTTATTTTCTTCTTCACTTCGTAATTGTAACATTATATAATTTATTGTATATGTATATATTACAAATTAGAATGACTTGTATCCCTATATATAGGAATGGTCGTAACAATCATGCACATTTAGTTTGTATGGTCGTAATTGTCTCTACAAGAATTTCGGAGCTATAAAACAATTTTCATGTGTATGTTTTGCCTTCTCTATTGTCAAACATTTTAATGTTTATCTATGTTTTGCAAGCCGCCACTTTATCCCTATGTTCTAGTATCTTATTGGGGGTGCAAAAGCATTATCATCAACTTTCATGTACTTACTTTTGTAGAGCTTGGTTATGTATTGTCACAAGTGCTTAACTTACCATTCTCTACAGTATTTCCCATTAGGATGTTGCAACACATTCAACATGATTTCACATGCCGATGAACAATATGGCTTTGAAATATCGATCATAATGTTAAAATGGCCTCTTTAACATATAATATTGCATATCTAGATGTATCACATGCTAATTTTTTATTAAGTTCTAGATTCTCACAATGAAAACATCGCCACTTTTATCCCTTTTTATTGGAAGTATAAATGACTTCCGCCCTTTTTTTGTGTGTAGAACAATGTCATATTGACCAATGACAACTATTTTCTTCATCTACTTTAGCAAATGTACACCTAGAAATCTTAGGCAAAGTTAGGTGAAACAACTTCAAAATGTCGTTGTTTAGATATGTTTCCCCTCATTTGATTGAAGAAAGTGAGAACAAATTTCAGCTACAGTTTCTACACGATTTGGTATAAAATTTTCAAAGACTAAATTATCCTTCAAATGTAAAAGAAGATAAAGGATTTTGCATATTCAAATTTGATGTTCGAATCATGGGACGTCAATGAAACGGGGTATTCTTTATTGCTTCGTTTCTTCTCCAAAGGACGATGACATGATTATCTTTCTACAATATGCCCTTTTATTGTTGAGTCATCCAAATTGTATGGCTTATTCCATGTCCTTTGCAAAGTCTTTACTTCATTGCACACTTTCATTAAAAAATGTATTTGCAATGAAATTCTAATAGTTGTTTGTCTCGATTCTTTGTGCCATGTTTATGCAATTGTTGCTTTCTCTAACCTAGAATTCTGCATCTCGATTATTCGTGCCATATTTATGTAGTTGCCATTTTCTCTACAGGTCCTAGCGATAAATTTCTTGTAAACAAGCCTTTCTTGGGACCAAAATATACCCCCACAATGAGTCTTGCAACAATTGACTCGAGAGAAATGATTAAAACCATGTTGGCTTGCATATCTAGAAATAAATATAAGAAACATATGTCATATTAAGGATATTATGCACCATTTTACCCCACTAAATCCAGTAATGTATAATCACTAAATTCTATTACGCTTTCATTTAGTGGGGCAAAATGGATCATTCTGATCTTACCGAGGGTCAAATTGATATTTACCTTGATATAAGGGGCGTGTATCCTCGTTAAAGAGCACGGAACAAAGCCTCACATGTTTTTCCCTAAGGACTAGTAAAAGGGAGAAACCTATAAAGTTAACAAGTCATTACATGGATGTTAGCAAAGGAAAATGTGAATGGAATGGATTAGAAACCCAACGGAAGAAAGGAAATGTACAAATCATTGAACGAACAAAAGCATTATATGGATATTTGAACAACCAAATTTGCACTAAGTAAAATAAACTCTCTTTTTTAATATTTTTCCCATGCCATAAAGGTATTGGGGCTCTACCCAAGCAAGATATTAAATGGAACAACAAAGATATTTATCTGTAGATGAGTTCTCTAGGGGGAGCAATCTTAGACAAAATGTTTGTTTATGGTGTTACCAAGTCGTGGTACCCGAACGTGCATACCATTTGTATGGGACTAGCAAGTTTGATGGGATCTTCCATTCTCCAATTAGAACTCAATGTGATTGAGGTATGTCAAATATCCTAGACTAGCTACAAAGTGTCGTTCCTTACAATGAACTGAAAGAAAGCTTCACATGCATGTCGTATGGATCAGGAACATAGATGAAAAAGAGAGTGAATCTAACAAATGAAAGAACTCCTTACACGAATGATGGGAGAGGAGGAACATAAGGAACAAACTAGAAATCCGTTGTAGTGCAGAGAGAAATGTACGAGTTATTAAATTGAGTGAAAGCATTACGTGGATTACTATCTTTCACTAAAGGAAAAAAATATTTGCATCGTTGAATCATACATCCGTAGTTAGAAAGGTTACGCTTCCATTTCTAATGTCGCGGTGAAAGTCTTGACTCTTGCTTCTTTTTTCTTCTAGCTTTTGTGTTTCTCTTTTTATTATTAACGAGTACCATCGTATAAACTAAAAAGAAAATTCAAATCACAATGAGCTTTTGTATAAAAAAAAACATAAAACATAGTTGTCTTTATTAATTGGTGCACATGTTCACCACTGATTTTAGCATTGTGCAACACAAAAAATTTCATGCACAAGCCTGGTTTTGGCTTTAATTTATTCCCATTAGTTGAAATATGTGTGTCATAACTTAACACGAAAAGGCAATCAGACGGTGATTAAATGAATGTCCTCTTTCAATTTCCTCACACTTTACAATGTCATTGTTTGTATCCATGTCCATTGTGCTTCATTAGAAGTGAATTGTATAAATATTGAGTAATCTAAGTTAAGGCCTTAATCATTAAATATCGTTTTATGTGGATCCTAGGAAAGCAGTCATTTTTCGGCTTTTTCTCTATGGAAACCGTTTCTAGTACTTTGACTAGTCATAAAAAAAGTGCTCTCTTCTATATGTTATGATGGTCTCAATCCTAGTTTCCTTCTTTCTTATGGCAAAAACAATGGGTGCCCATCAGAAAGAAATGAGGTGGGTTGATTCTCTCATTTGGTAAAGCGGTTGGACTCCATTCTTGAATTTTTAAATGTTTATCCTCTTGCAATCAAGGCTTCTCTCTCCATTGTAATTTGTCATGTTGCCTCACAAATCACTTTTGCATTGTCATGTCCATAAATAATGTTCGCCTTGTTGGTTGCAATTTTGTTTCTTGAGGGAGTTGTCCGTGAATTAAACATCTGGAACAAGTGAAATACATAAGATGGGTATTTTCTGGCAATTAAATACAATAGGCGAAATATGTGAAGTAGCTTTTGGGTGGAAGGTGTTGCCCCTCGTGAACATTTGAGTGTGTGGATTGCCCATAAATAAACATTTGGAACAGGTGCATTTGTGTGTTGAACGGGGTAGAGGACTTCATTACACAGGGTAGTTTGTTTTTATTGAAAATGCATATGGCTTTGTGAGTTCTTCGCAATAAAAAACATGCCACATGTTGTGAAATATACATAGGTAATTGGTATTGCTAGTGCACTCGAGACAAAATGCAATCTCATAACTTGGTTCATACTATTTGCTTTTTATAACATACTATTTCATATGATATAATAAAGAAGACACACTTTATGAGCTCTCCAGTGGAGTTGTTATAATGATTGCAACGAAAGCTTGTGAACAAATAAACAACCCCTTCGACATAGGGTACATATATCATCATGTTGCGGACTCAACAACCAAGTTATTTTCTTTCCTCTACAAGAAGAGTTCCCATAAAAGTGTAGGATCTTTGCAAATGGTTGGTGCAATAAAAGAACCTTCCAAGATAACAACCATTATCAGCGATATCCCAAGGATGAGGAAGGTAAAGAACAAGCTGTAAATGTATATCTGTTGTGGTTTATAGATATAATTGTTATAGAACATTGCAAAATAATGAACTCATATACATATAGAACGAGTATCTACAACGAAGAGGAGCATGCATGGTACAAAAGAAGACAAAGAGAAGCGCGATGAAACACACAATAAACCATAGTAATTTTATTAGGGCAGTCGCACCTTCGACTTCATTGAATATAGTATGTATTGAGAACAATGAATCGATGGTGTTCTCATGCAATATTAAAATTTAAGACAACTTTAAAGTTGTGTTTCCCCACCACCAAATCAATTATATGATGCAATGTGGCCTTAAGACGTGCTTCCTTCAATCCATCTTATCTATATGCACATGGTACGTTAATGGTATCATTCTCATTACTTCTCTTAAGTCAAAGGAAGCCGGATGCAAAATCAAGAAACACTTTGCACATAGCATAATTAGATAGTGTTCCCTTCATATTTGCAATTGGAGATGGATCAAGCTCGATTGATTCGATTAAAACAAATTAGCTATGGGGTCTTTTAGATCCATTACAAAATATAATTTAAAAATAAATTTCTAAATGTCGATCTAAAGGTTGTGCTCTATACTATGCAAATTGGTTCAACTCGAAAGCAACAACAGATCTAATGTTGTGTTCATTGTGAAAGCATTCCTTTCTTTTTTACTTTGAGATAATTACTTGAATAGTTAACTCACTCTTTCTTCCTTAAATTACGGCTTTAAAATCTTATTTTCCACAACCCAAGGGTTGATAACGACATCTTTGCCTTATAAAAGGCAACGCTAACGAACATGGGGGGCATAAAAAAAAGTGTATACACATGTCTAGAAGCCATGCTAACGAGTGTATATGCATATTCGACTTAATCAATCATTATATTCATGGAAAGAAAGGAATCCGTGGTGTAATGGGGAAATATTAAAATTAAGATGACTTTACAATCACTTCTTCCCCACCACTAAATCAATTTTATGATGCAATCTAGGAGCTAAAACATGTGTTTTTTTTGTGTGCTTGTCTCAATTTCTCAAAGTATTGCTCTTTTTAGTTGGCTTAAATCAAGAGCAAAAACAATGGGAAATCAACAAAAATGTCAAGCATCAATAAAGTGTATGTGTGTATATAGCAGCCATGTGACGAATGGGCTCTTCGGGAGTATTATGAAGCTTTTCTATTTTGCACAACGAGCCAAAAACCAATCTAAGAGAAATTTCATGTTATTTCTATACAACCTTCAAGATTTCGATAACGGGAAGTTTCAATGGAGGTGACAATTACTACCCTCAAGCCTAATGAGTAACCTATTATGCATCATTTATATCTTGGTTTCACGCGCACTAACTCATACATGTTTATTGATTCTTTAACAATGACTGGGATCTCACGAGAATTGCCCTTGTGCTTTTTTGTTGTTCCATGTATTGGTCTTGATACATGTAACTAATTCGACAATTAAAGTCACGACCCCAATATCACTATGCAAAAGCGAATTCCAGGTGGATTCCAAACTATAGCCTTGACTATTCAGAATCATAGTACACCAAGCCATAAAAACTCTTGATGTGAGATCAAAAAGATTATACAATCTATTGATGGAAATGAAATACCACAAGAAAATTGATGCTAGATTCTACTTAGTAAAAATAATGCCAAATACGATACACTAGTGAGGGGTCAGGACCTCTAGCCCACACATAAACATGGAAGGAAGGAGATGTTGATACGTAGCACCCTACCATTGAATATATAGATAGATAGATGTAATCAGGACACCTTCCTCACCACTATAAGGTTTAAGGTTGTAAGATGCACATGCGGCCTTACTAAATAACTAGACCAAGCACATCAAGGGACATGTTGGTCGACACCTTGTCACTATTGGCTTGAGATTACGTCCACGACCTATGTTAGGGACTGTTGTCCCTACGTTACACCTAGACGATTGAATGGACAATATGGTTTGTGCCCAGAGCCCTTAGCGACAGTATGAGGGTCGGAAGACCATCGGATTGTCACCAGACCTAACAAGACAACCATTGTCCTTACAAAGAGTACGAGGACTGGAAGACCATCGCGTTGTTACCAGATCTAACAAGACAAACATTGTCCTTACCAAGAGTACGAGGAGCGGAAGACCATCGCGTTGTTACTAGATCTAACAAGACAAACATTGTCCTTACCAAGAGGACGAGGATCGGAAGACCATCGGGTTGTTACCAGATCTAACAGGACAACCATTGTCCCCAACCAGAGTACGAGGATCGGAAGACCATCGGGTTGTTACCAGATCTAAGAGGACAACCATTGTCCCTACCAAGAGTACGAGGGTTGGAAGACCTTCGGGTTGTTACCAGATCTAATAGGACAACCATTGTCCTTGCCAAGAGTACGAGGATCGGAAGACCATTAGGTTGTCGCTTGATCTAACAGGACAACCACTGTCTTGGCCAAGAGTACGAGGATCAAAGGACCATCAGGTTGTCCCTGGATCTAACAGGACAACCATTGTCCTTGCCAAGAGTACGAGGGTGGAAAGACCATTGGGTTGTTACTAGATGTATGATGGGACAATTCGCAATGCAGTTTGTTGTCGCCATCGAAGTATGAGGGGGGGGGGGGGGGTTGGGCATGGAGCATGAGGCGAAATCGGAAGGTGTTGTTTGTCCAGAGAGACGGGCAGGCGGGATGGCCGGTGCCGGCCACACGAAGATCCGGATGGGTGGACGGACCCAAGAGTGAGTGCCCATCCGAATTGCCCACAAACCAACCCCAAACCCACACACCCAATACACTCAAAACAAGAGCTTTTCTTCTCTCTCTCTCTCTCTCTTTCCATAATACCCAAAAGGAAGAGCTTTCCTTGTGGGTCTCTCTCTTCTTCTCTCTGTGTGGATCTATCTCCCTTCTTCCTTTCCCACTCTCTCTTTACAACAGGACCGAAACAGAACACAGAAAGCAAGATTTGCTTGCCATGGCTTCTCTGCCCCAACTATCTTTCTCTTTCCTACACCCCTCTGATCTCTTCCCCTGCCTCTCTAATCCTACTATAGCTCATCATTCCTGACCCTAATTTGTTTCTTCCTCTCTCTTCTTCTCCCATCCCCTCCCCCCCCTTTCCCTTTCTTACCATGCTCCAAGATTTGATCGCCCACCATCATCACTGCCAAGCTTCGATCGTCGAAGAGGATCAAGCGCTCATGGTGCCATGGCTTCTACCCATGAATCTGTGCAACAGAGCAGACAATAGCTATCATCATGAAGAGGTAGATGTAGAGGGGGAGAAGGAGAAGACAAAGGAGAAGGAAAATGAAAAGAGTAAGGAGAAGCAGAATCAGAAGAAGAAGAAGAAGAAGAAGAAGCAGCTTGACCAGATGAGGAGGAATTTTAGGGCTAGGATTGGGCCAACTGAGATGTCCACCCAAATTGAGATGCCGGATCGAACCGAGGTGTCAGAGAGGTCCAGTTCCGGCAATTTCCTACTCGACCCGGACTCTATGGGGGAGGATCTTCTGCCGGGGCTCGATGAAATGACCGCCTTACGATGCCTAGCTTTTGTGTCTTTGGCGGACCGGCCCAGATTGGCCCAGGTCGGGCACCGATACCGGGACCTTGTGCGGAGCCCCCTCCTATTTGATCTCCGCCGCATGTACGGCGTAATTGAGCGGTGGGTATGCATCTTCACGAGCGGGCACGACGCGTGGGCGGCCTACGATCCCTCCCGCGACACGTGGCGGAGCCTGCCAGGGGCCCACGGGGTCGTGGATCCCGTGTTCGCACTCTCGGACCGGGAATCGCTATCGGCTGGGCCTCATCTACTCTGGCTGGGCCGGGAGGCCTTCCAATTCGCGGCTTATAGGTTCGATCTGGTGACCAACACGTGGGGAGCAGGGCCCCCAATGGTGACCCCCCGATGCCTCTTTGCATCGGCTAGCTGCGGGGCATTTGCATTCGTGGCAGGGGGCTTCAACGTGGCGGGAGGAGGAGGGGCATCTTCAGGGGGCCCCGCCATCTTGAATAGCGCGGAGCGGTACGACTCTAGATCTGGCACTTGGGAGCCCCTCCCGCCCATGCGAACCCCTCGCCAGAAATGCTCGGCCGTGTTCATGGATGGCAAATTCTATGTCATCGGCGGCAAGGACAAAGACCATAACCCTCTCACCAGTGGCGAAGTCTATGACCCTTCCACTAAGGCTTGGACTACCATCATGAACATGTATGTGGGTCAAGAGACTAGCCCACCAAAAATCGAGCCTTCCCCGCCACTCGTAGCCGTTGCCGATAACGAGCTCTATTCGATCGATAGCTCCACCAATGTCCTTAAGGGCTATGACAAGCGAGCCAATGCTTGGAAGGTCTTAGGGCCGGTTCCGGTGAGGACCGATGTTTGCAATGGGTGGGGTTTTGCCTTTAAAGCACTAGGGGATGAGCTTCTTGTGATCGGGGGCTTCCAAGAATCGCCCTCTTCGAGGGAAGGGGTTGCCATCTTCTCTTTACGGCCCCGATTCGATGCCTCTACCCGAGATTGGCATCCGCATGCGCCGCATCCACAATGGAATCTTGTCAATTTCAGGACCCGAGGAAGTGGTAGCTTCTTGTATAATTGTGCCGTCATGGCTTGTTGACACAATCGGATCATTCAATTCGGATCATCATTCTTCGGAAAACTATTTACTGCTATCCCATTCAACTCAAGACTTTCCCTGTTGTTATATATAATGGTCATTTACACACCCAAATGGGTCTTTTTCCATCCGAAGAAGAGCCATCCTTACAAAAAAAACACATCATTCTTTGTTCCCAAGAAGATTTTTACTCAATGCCTTGTTCTTTGTCAATTTCACTAGGGAGAAGAATAGAACCTAGGCACTCTTTACTTACTTTTTACTACTGTGTTTAAATGTCTCCCCTGCACCCCCCCTGGAATTTACAAGTCTACCATGCCAAAAAGAGAGAGAGGTTATTCTGATGTCCTGCTTGTTTCATATGAAGAAGTGGTCTTGTTGTATCATTCTTCAAAATTCATTAGGGATATTCTTGTTTTATTGGATGTGTAATTGTGCTAAATGCAAAGTTTCCAAAGGACAAGTCATATTATGAATACATCTGATCTTGTAAACAAAGAGGAAATGTAGAGTTTTAACTGTAGGGAGCGAGAAAAAGCGAAGGAGCGTAATGCGTAGAGCTTTTGCAATGTCCCATTATTCCTCGTTGCCAATCGAGGGGCCAATAGCGCCATAAGTTTGAATGCTCTACTCAAATCCAGAGTGGTATCATGAATAGCAATGCTAGAAAAAGAGCTAGCAAATCTACTGTTAGAGACACATATGCATGGTGGATCAAGATGTAAGTCGGTCCTGAGAGAAAAGACTAGACCAGAAAACTGGCTCCTTCTGCCCAAATTATTGTCACATCTTGTGCATTTGGTGAATTATAGAAAAACATATATAGTTTTCCTTTCTTACCATTTAATGCTAACACCCAACAAAAAATGAATAGCAATGCTAGAAAAAGAGCCAGCAAATCTACTGTTAGAGACACATATGCATGGTGGATCAAGATGTAAGTCGGTCCTGAGAGAAAAGACTAGACCAGAAAACTGGCTCCTTCTGACCAAATTATTGTCTCATCTTGTGCATTTGGTGAATTATAGAAAAACGTATATAGTTTTCCTTTCTTACCATTTAATGGTAACACCCAACAAAAAAAGGGTAAAAGGGTAAAATTGAACACTTCTTATTGTTGCTGCCAATAAATTGTATTCCATGGTGGCAAACAAATAGCACTCATTTTGGATTGTATAATGTACATGTAACATGGACGCAAAGAAATAAACCAGTTTACTTTTCTAATCATGCATAGCACCACTTAAAAGCTATGGGACTGCTTTCTTGTTCCACCATCTGCAAATTCATTTCTTCACCATTATCAAAGAAATGTAGAACCTTGTTTAATCTAAGTACATAATCTGACATCCGATACTCCACCATATGCCATCCAATACTTGATGCACCATATCAGACGTCACATTGCCAATTAGTGAGGGACTTTTTCCCTCTTTTCGGCATATCATTAGATAGATTAATATTATCTTGAGCAACTGACTACCTGAGTATCATGGTGCCCTGCTTTGGAAAGGATGTCAATACCTAGGGTGAAAATGCAATTGGCATGAAAGTGTAAAGAAGAATATCCCCTCACCCAAGCACTATGTAATCGCATAATCCAAACACGTGCTTTTTCTAGGTGCAATATGCAACCATCTAGACACACGGTCAACTCCATAAGGGTGACATGACCTTTAAAAGTTCATCTATAACATACTACATGTAGTTGCAAAATAGAATGCGCTCACTGCCTTACAATCTCATGTATTCTTTCCAAATTACAAACCAACCATTGATCACCTGTCACAAGCTAATATGAAAAGCCATAGGTTAGTTCCTTGGACAAC
This sequence comes from Azolla caroliniana, assembly GCF_043228905.1. NCBI lineage: Eukaryota > Viridiplantae > Streptophyta > Polypodiopsida > Salviniales > Salviniaceae > Azolla > Azolla caroliniana. Next base: position 5,551,733 of record NW_028230451.1, on the reverse strand, counting down.
GATAAGGCTTCACTTATCTTAGACCAATGTTGTATTCAAATGATGAAAGAATCATGTGATTACACTTCTCCAAAGGCTTGAGATTAATAGTACGAGATGGTGATGGAGGTTCTTAACTTCTTTTTCCAATGAGCTCTACTTGAAAATCCCAAATTTGTATTCGGAAAACCAAATGGATCTACTCTTATGGTGATCTAGTTTCGCGATGTGCTGGGCATCTAATTGTGTGCATTGGGGGTCAATAATTGATTGGTTCATTTGATGCCACTTCAACATAGCAAAACTTCAACGTGTTTGCTATATTGAAGACTGTCATCTCACCTAGGAGTTGGGAAGATCATAATTGCTTGATTGTTGATTCTTTCAACTCTTTACACTGTCATGAGCTTTGCCATAACCAGAATTTCCCTAAACCATGTAACTATCTAACTAATTTTTTATCTATTAGTTTGCAAGATGCCCTCACTCTAATGCTTTTTCTCAATTCGGTTGCTTACTACTCAGTAAAACCATTTGTGTATTTGTATGCTAAATGTTTGTAATTGGAACTTAAATTTTCCTATCTGGCCTCCATTTGTCTAGATATGATATCTATGCATCTATTGGATACTGGATTTTGCTACCTTAGTGTTGTCTAGCATCTCAAACTTTTCCTGAAGTCTACTATCACGCCATGTTTTTTCTTCCATCTTTGTCATGCATCTCAAAATTTCCATCAACTTGGAATTGGTGTCTTTGCTTCTTGTTGATCTAAAATTATGATGAGATCTGTTGCCATTCATCTCTCATCATAAAAAATTCATCTGCTCTGAATTAGTCCATTTGATTGTTACTCTTAATAACCATTTAAAGTTATTCCTAATGATGAGACCATCTCCAATCTGCCTACTCCAATACTATGTCTCATAAGAAATTTCCTCATTGAGACTGACCTCCAATAAGTCTAGCCACTTGGTAGATCAATAGTTTGAGGTCTTCTATGTTGATTTAAATTGCTTTGAGCCAAGATTGTTCAGGATTTTCCAAGATCTTGAACAATCCTTTTACTGTAGTTTATTGACGATTCCAGAGCATTTAAGAGCCGAATCTTCTATTTTCTGGAGATTCTTTCGAATTTTGAGCTTGTTGAGCATCTCAACATTCATCACTCCCACAAAATCATCACATCAGATAACAATAACAATCATCTCTTTGTGAGGCGTCCAATTTCCTCTCCTGAACCATCTGAATTTTGATTCAGTATCATGAAACAAAAAGATCTCCTTGAGGCATCCTATTGCTTCTCTCGAACTCTTTGAAACCAATCTAGCTCAACACTGGAATTATCTGGCTCATCATAAGAATCTTTACCATTGTGCATTTCCGCATCCATGTTGATTTGATCTCCAATGGTTTAAACTAAAGAATTGATAGCCATGCACCTAGCTGAGCCTATAGCAAAGCAATAATCTTCCAATATTGACAGTCATAATCCAGCAGATACCACCCCACTCAGTGCCTTTGGCAAAGGTGCAGTCTTGGATTGGAGGAAAGGGAATTCTTACCCCATAGTCATTCCAAGCCAAGCTGGACTGATCCAAAAACTGGTCAAACTTATAAGCAAGCTTTTGTTTGATGTAGTAAAATCAGTTTCCATCTTTGTTAAGTCGAAGCAAGAATGCACAACATTCAATTGATCTTTCCACGTTGAGATTTTTTTGCTGTTGGTAGCAACCTGATGCCATCATCACTTTCTTCCCATGCTTGCTTTGATATCATGTCATGTTGCCATACAATTATTTTGGATTCCCAATAGAAATAGGCCAGCCTAACATTTTCTGAAAGTGTGATGTTAACTTTCATATCCTCCACTTTTCCAGCATCTTCATTGTTTTCTTATCATACTTGCTTCCATATTATGTCAGTTGCCCATTCCTGATAAAAAATGATCAACCTACCTTTTTCCAAAAGTGATCATTTTGGCTTTCATATCCTCCACCTTTTCAGCATCTTCATGCATACCAGCAGTTACATAGATATTAACCATTAAGACATAAGCTGCTGCAAGATTGCTGTCTAGATGTATTGCTTGTTCAAAAGCCAATCTCCCAAGCTTCACATTTCCCCATTTTCTACAAGAACCTAACAGTGAAAGCCAAACTGAAGGATTTTCTGAAGACGGCATCGTCTTGATCATGGACATTGCCTTATCAAACCTCCCCGCATTTCCAAAAACCATCACCATGCAAGCATGGTGTTCGGGCTTCAGTGTTATACCATGTTTTCTGCTCATATTCTCATAATACATTTGGGCCTTGTCCAACTTACCTGAGTGACTACATGCACTCAATACACATAGGAAAGTTACTTCATTTGGTGAGAACCCCTCGAGTTCCATTTGTTCAACACAGTCCAGGGTTTCATCACAATAACCTTCTTGTGCATATCCTGCGATCAATGCATTCCAAGAGACTGTGTCTCGCATGGGAAGCTGTTGAAGCACTTTATGTGCTTTTGCAAGCATACCACATTTGGCATACATATCCACCAGTGTGGTGCCAAGCATAGTATTTTTCTCCAACAGCCTCCCGCCAACAATTCTATCATGAATTTCTTTTCCCTTGTCTACAGCTCCAATGCTGCCACAAGCCTTGAGAATGCAAATGAAAGTAATCTCATTTGGAGAGTGTCCTTCCCATTGCATCTGTGCAAAGCATGTAAGTGCTTCATGACCTTGTTCCTCTTGAGCATACCCTGAGATTAGTGTGTTCCAAGATACTACATCTCGAACAGGAAGGTTTTTCAGCACTTGTTGAGCTTCTGCAAGTGCACCACATTTAGAGTACATGTCTTCCAAACCATTGCCAAGGATGATGTTTTGATCCAACAAGCCTCTAGAGACAATCTTATCATGAATTTGTTTGCCCTTGTCGATATCTTTTATGTTGCCACAAACCTTCAAGATGGAAACGAAAGTGAACTCATCAGGAGAGATGGATTCCCTTTGCATCTGTTCGAAGCACATTAGAGCTTCACAATCTTGTTGTTGCTGAGCATACCCTGCAATGAGTACATTCCAGCAGATGGTATCACGATCATGAAGATATTCAAGAATTTGATGTGCTTTTGCAAGCATTCCACATCTGGAGTACATGTCCACCAAAGCAGTGCCAAGAACAAGATTCTTGTCGAGAACGCCTCTGTCAATAATCTCCTCATGAATTTGTTTGCCTGTATCAGTAGCTTCTGCATGGCCACAAGCCTTCAAGACAGAAACAAAGGTGATCTCATTCGGACAGAGACCCTCCCATTGCATCTGTTTAAAGCACCCAAGTGCCTCCTGGGCTTGCTCTAGCTGTGCATAGCCTGTTATTAGTGCATTCCAAGACACCACGTCTCTAGCAGGAAGCTCTTCAAGAACTTGCCATGCTTTTTCCAGAGCTCCACATTTGGCATACATATCCACTAGGGCATTGCCAAGCCCCATATGTTTCTCTAGCAAACCCCTATTGATAATGTTATCATGAATTTGTTTACCTTTGTCAATGGATCTAGTGATACTACAGGCATTCAGAATGCAAATAAGGGTAACCACGTTTGGAGAGAGGCCCTCTCTTTGCATCCTTTGAAAACAGCCAAGTGCTTTATCACCTTGCTCTTGACGAGTATATCCTGCAATTAATGTTGACCAAGTGATTACATCTCGAACTGGAAGATCTTCGAGCACTTGCTGTGCTTTCGTGAGTAGCCCAAATTTGACATACATATCCACTAAAGAATTCCCAAGCACAAGACTTTTCTCTAATAACCCCTGCTTAATAACCTCATCATGAATTTGCTTACCCTTATCAAGGGCTCCTATGAGACCACAGGCCTTCAAAATGCAAGTGTAGGTGACCTCATCTGGCGAAATTCCCTCTCCCTGCATTCTTTCAAAGAAGCCAAGTGCTTGAGAACCCTGACCTTGCTGGGTATATCCTGAGATGAGTGTTGACCATGAGATTACATTTCTCATTGGAAGGTCCTCAAGCACTTCTAGTGCTTTTGCAAGCATGCCACATTTGGCATACATATCCACCAACGCATTGCCAAGGGCGACATTTTTCTCTAACAAACCCCTATTGACAATTTCATCATGAATTTGTTTGCCCTTTTCTATATCTCTTATACAGCCACAAGCTTTAAGGATGCATGTGAAGGTGACAACATTCGGAGAGAAGCCATCCATTTGCATTCTTTTGAAACAGCTAAATGCTTCATGGGCTTGCCCTTGATTGGCATACCCTGAAACTAAGGCATTCCAAGAGATTATGTCTCGAATAGGAAGCTCTTCGAGCACTTGTTGAGCTTTTGCAAGAGCACCACATTTAGCATACATACTTATTAAAGTACTGGCTATGTAGGTGCTCTTTTCAAGTAACCCCCTTCTCAGGATATCATCATGTAACCTGGCACCTCTAAACAGATCCTTCGTCTTGGCACAAGCTTTGAGTGACTCCACGAATATCAATTCCTGCTTAGGATTCTCAGAATGCACCGATCTCCTTGTAATTTTTCTCATGTTGGGCCATTACAGATAATAGGAGAGAAACAGCATGTGTTCTAGCTCTATGCCTTCAAATTTGATGATCAGAACCACCGCTAAAGAAGCAATAAGTGACAAGTTTTCTGATTCCTTACCGTCTTGCTACAGATGAAAATATGAATGGTGGTGTTCTTAAATCAGCAATTATCTCTGCTCCACCAAGTCAGAAACAGCAAAGGCGACAACATGGTTTTTTCATAAGTCTTTCAAGCTGATTCCATCCTGCAAGTCCTTTATGATTAATTACTGTTCGGCCTTCAGAGGCTAGTAATATGATCCACAGGAAAAACTAAAAACAGGAATGGTGGCATTCCTGATCAGTAGGGTTTTAAGATACCATGGCTTTTGGGAGCAAGCTATCCCAAAGACTGAATTAAGATGGTGTTGGGGTTCAAAAGTTCCATAGTATGAACCATACGTGCATTCGCATTCTCGCATGTTTTTTATCATTCGAGTATGGTAAACACCCTTGACGTATGGTAAATACCATACTTTTGTATTCATTATTTATTATAAGTTAAAAAAAATAAATTTAAAGTTAAGGTAAAAAGTGTAAAAAAAAACACATAAGAATGTTTTGATAACATACGCATTCGATTTCATTCGTATGAAAAAGGACTGTTTGCCTAATGCATTCGAGTATATTACGTACTATGTCCAAAACAATGACCTTACTAATAAACAACTCTTAGGAAATCCAATATCTTTTATGTTGCGGGGACGACAACCATATACCCATAACTTCTAATGGGGTTCCACCTTAGAAACATCCCATGGGACCCAAGGGATTTCAGGTGGAAACATGATGGCAAATTTCGCCATTTCTTTGAGTACAACACTAAACTAGGCCGGACTTTTCAACTGCAGCTAGACGGCCCCTTACACAATGGTTGGCATACATTGGGCATCCCTGATGAGGTGCTCATTACCTTTTGGAAGGGTCTCTAGTGTCTCCACATGCCAGAAAAGATAAAGTTTTTTTGGTGGCAAATTGGTCATAATGTGGTTCCCGTTGGCGAATGGCTAGGTAAATGTGGCGGCCCATTAGGCTGCCTACTTTGCCATTCACCTATTGAGACTCTGAGGCATTGTCTATGGGATTGCCCTCAAGCTCAAAAGGTATGGGATAGAGTGACTCGCCTCCTTGCGGCATGTGAAGTGGAAGGAACAATATCGTGGAGTGTTGCGGCATGGCTTGATCACTCCGTTGATAGGTGGACGGAATCCCTCAATGTGGATAGTTGGTGCTACGTATGCATGAGAGGCAAAATCGCCAAGATTCGATTTGAGAGAGGCTTGCAGTCCGCATCCCCTAGGTTCCCGAACATTTGGATGTTGATCGCAAGCTTCACCCTATGGTATGTATGGAAAGCGTGTTGCCTAAAGGTCTTTCAGGATCTAGTGCGGCCCCAGAGGAAGTGATCATGGACATATGGTTTACGCTTATCAGCTACCTACGAGGGCAATTGGATGAGGTTTGCAACCATTCCAATGACGTGGTTACTGCCCATTTGCACTTTTGGCAGAAATGGCGGAACACGCCTATGGTGACACAAGGAGGAAGTGGCCCGAGGTGGAACTACCACCCCCCATGCTAGTTGTTTCCGACTCACTTACCACCCTCCCTTCGTTGTCAACCCCAGGGGTTGTCTCGTACTAGCCATCACTGAAGGGCACCGTTTTTAGCTATAGGTGCGTAGATTAAGTAGTCAGTCCGTAAGGCGATGTAACTAGTCTCATTTTCTTGAACTTGATCGGAGGGAGATTCCCCGATCTATGTATAGTCTCTTTGTAATAATCCTTCCTAACTAATGGGAAAGTAGCTTCATTTTGGAAATATATATATATATATATCTTTTATGTTGCTTTCTATTTTAGTTACGTTTTTGACGCATCCAGTTTGCAAAGCTTTGGAAAAAGTTCTCAAAACTCTTTTAGTTGTTTGCAATTCTCTCTCTCTCTCTCTCCTTAGCTAGCTCAATGAGACCTTCATTGATAGTAAATGCTCATTGGAAAACTCTTACATAGAGTTCTTATTTGTGGCTCTACTTCATTATGCATATTAATCAACACTCAAGAAAATCCTTACCCTCCTTAATGAGATTAATGACATCTTCATTGACACGAAATACTCATTGGAAAAACTATAATTTAGAGTCCTTATCATGTATTCATCAATATCCATGGTAAAGGGGTCTTGATCCCATCGATAGTTCTACCTCCCATAGAAATTAAATGTTTATAAAATGAATAAGTTCTGAGCAATGAAAACTGGTAAGCAAAAGGTTCACAAGTGTCCTCTTGCTGACAAATGAGGTGTCTTCTGGTTCATGAATTTATGGATTTATGTATTTCTGCATTTGTGTATTTATGTAGTTAATATGTATGGAAATATATGTGTAGACAATGAGGATATAATTATTTTATTCTCGATTTTGCCATTTTATTTTTCTGACATTAGAGACCCACGGAAGAAAGTATACCTTAACATTGGGTAGACCTTTGAACCTTTGGATGCCTTAGTAATTGAGTACGAAAATGTAATATATACTTTCAGATAATTCTTCGATGTTTAACATTTAAGCTTTGCAATTGTAAAAAACTAAAGTCTACACCTTTGGTTTCTTTGAAATAGTAGGGCTTCTATGAAACACATCCAGGCAATGATATTGGGTTCTAGAGCATCTGTCAACGGGTGTTCACTAGGTCGTACCATACTCGGGTCGGCATCATCTGGAGAGTTGGGATCCCACTCTGGATCGATTGCGACCTGTGGTTTGGTGGAGTTGGCGGGCCTCCTCGGAAGTCATACGTTGGTACCACTTGTCAACTCCTCTTCAAGTTGTTGACGAGTGGTTTGTTCGGCGAGCAATTGGGCCTTGAGGAGGTCGAAAGTGGCCTTAAACAATCTTTTCATTTTCAAGCCTTATTCTCACATTTTAGGAAAATCTTAAAAATTTTGAAAATTTAAAATTTAAAATAATGAAATATTCTAAATTTTTAAAACTTAAAATTTTTAATTTTTAATTTTAAACACTGAAACCAAACTATGAAACCGCAGTTTTAACAGTTTAATGGTGTGGATTTTTTAAATAGTTTAGTTTAGTTCCGTTCAAGCTCCAAATTTTTTGAATGGTTCGATTTTGACACTCTCAAACCAAACCGTTGCTGATTGTTAGTTGTGGGGTTGAGGATCCTCGGCCGGGAGTGAAGGGAGCCCAAGCTCAATGTCATGGAGACGGAGGGTGGAGGGTGGAGGGCAGAGGGGAGTTGTGGCGAGCGAGCTTATGTGGCCAATTGGTGGAGGGTTCATCCGGTTGGGCCGTGTTGTCATGAGGTGTGGTGGGTGGGCGGGTGGTGGTTGTGGGAGGCGAGGGTCTCGGGGTCTCGTCGAGAAGGGATATCGTCGAAGGTGGCCGGGGTAGGTCCACTGGCTTGGTAGGCCTGCGGAGGACTGTTTCGGAGGTGCAACTCCGAGCACAAGGGGCAATGGTAGTAGCATGGTGACACACGTAATAGAATCTCAAAGATAGTTCATGGACCTCCATCTGGGTGAATTCGCGTTTCTGAAATTGTTTGGTGTGCTAGGAGACATCCTCGACGGTGTCCAAGGTGTTCTCACTTGGTAGGGTTGCGGAGGACTGTTTCGGAGGTGCAACTCCGAGCACAAGGGGCAATGGTAGCAGAATGGTGAGACACGTAATAGAATCTCAAAGACAGTTCCTGGACCTCCATCCGGGTGAATTCGTGTGTCTGAAATTGTTTGGTGTGCTAGGTGACATCCTCAACGGTGTCCAAGGTGTTTTTGGCCACCACGTGTGTTATTGGCGGTTGTTTGTGTGCTAGTGGGTGCTTGCGTTCACCTTGATGGACTCGTAAGAATTCTCACTCAGGGATGCAAAGGCGATTAGTTCAGGTAGGGATGCTCACTTTCCAGTATCGTTCATGGCAATGTATGTAAGGAGGGGCCGGAGGACCAATGTTGAACTTCACGCCCAGGTACCTAGTGAGGAACCAGGCAAAATTAGCAACCGGTTTGGGTCTCATTTGTCAGTCCTTGATCCATCTAACGAACTCATGGGCCCACTGAACTGGTATGTGGTTGTGAGCCCACTTGACGAACTCGTCGGGGACGAGGGAGATGGCATCGGTGGAGGTGGTGTCGCCAATCTTAGCAATGGCACAACATTTGTCATGGATGTGGAGTGGGATTTTTGTGAAACGCCAACCTTCTCGTCCGGAGCCGGCAAAAAATTGACAGGTGTCATGCCTGTCAAAGGCCATTTTGCCCATCAAAAACATACACCTAATAAAAATATCCGTCAAGTGACATATAAAGTTTAAATTTCTATTTTCATGTGAAAGGCCACCAAAAATATACATGTCAAATGACATGCTAAAATTCCATTTTTCATGTCATATATATTATATATGTCACATATTGTCATATAAATAATAATATTTTATGAAGTGCGTCTATTATTTTTATTTTTATTTATTTTTATAACACGCTTAAAATAATATCATGTAGTTATAAGATATATTCTCAATATTTATTCTTTACTAATACAATAAGTGCGCACTTTGAACACAAGGAAGACGTGTGCACTTAACTGAGCTGTGCAGTTAGGGGTTTTCTAAAACATATTAGGGAATTTTGGAAATTTTTAGGGTTTTTTGAAATATTTTCCTTCTGTGCTCTAATCATACAATTCTTGATTAGCAAAGTGATCAATTTACGTGATATAATTGACCTGAAATGTTTTTGGTTTCAGCATACATTCTCTTCAATTTCTTTCTCGATTCTAGATTACCTTTAGTTTTCACCTTTTTGCTACGTTTGAGGAATACATCCATTATGCAACAAAACTAATGAACTTCCTTGGATGCGATGAGTTTTTTTCTTGTGTTTTCTTCCTAATGGCAACAGGTTTGAGGAATTGAAGTGTTGATGGAGGAGACAGGAAAAGAGAGTGGGGGAGCAATGGACAAATCACAGGTTGCAACTTCTATCATCTTTGAGAATAAACAAGATGCACAAGAAAGAGAGAGGGAAGGAGAGAGGCGTTCATCATGCAGGAAAAGAGCATGCACGCACGTGGCACAGACACACACCGAAAGAGAAGGACAATAGACAGAAGTTTTGTTGCACATGGAGAAGGAGAGCTCGCGTTCACGACAGATCGCTGCAAAAACTTGACTATTCACAATCATGAAGAATTGTTTTCCCTCCTTTGCTTATGTTCTTTAATGAAGAATCAAAATCACATACTCATAATCATACACACACACACACATAGAACACATGACACACACATAGACATAGACATAGACATAGACACAAAAACTTCTTTTGTTGTTTCGGAATGTTTGGAACATAGTTTCAATTTGGTTTAATGTAATTTTGTCATGAAACAATGTAAAAAAATTATCTGGATTTTGACCTCTATATATATAAAAAGGCGCACTTAATAGAATGGTGCACTTAAGTGGCACACACTTAACCGAATGTCAACTGTAGTCTGTAATATAAGTTGAAATTTGATTTAAATTTTAAACAATAACATTTAGTAAATACTCTATTGTATAGACTCTAGGTTTGATTTTAATGTTTAAGTTTTAAGTTAGAACTAAAAAAAATTAAACTATTTTTTTTAAGTTACAAATAAATTTTTTTACTAACCTGTTATTTTTCATACTTATTAGTATGCTTTATTTAAAAAATTAGGTTAGTATAGAAAAGGTGAGTATTAGGTCTTAAAATTTGTATGTCAAATCACATGTTAGTTTTTGCAATCTTATGTCATATTACATAAATCTTTAAAAAATGCCCGTCAAAAAACTTTAATACTAACGCATCAAATTTAGGCCCTGGTCCGAAGTAATTGTTGTAGGTTGCAGGTATGATGTCACAAACGACGCCAAGGGACCTTGTCATTCGAAAGGGGGCGCCTTCGTCCGGTAAGTAAAGCGTTGCGTAGACATCGACAACAGTGAACTGGAACTCCACCGGGGTAGCATTCGCGAAGGCTTGCATGATAACCTTGTCAATGTGGGGGTCGTACCCTATCAAGAACCAGTTGACTAGTTCCAGGAGTACGCCCCAAGGGGCAATTCCGAGGAAGAACTTGAGGCCAAGCTACAAGAGGATCTTGGTATTTGAATTGCGTGGCCACAGTGGCCACCCAATAGGTACATCGGGTGTTGTTGAACTCGTATTGGATCACCATGGAGCCACAACCAACGTCTGGGTAATATGAGTGGAGGAGCTTGGTGAAAGGGTGGACGTCAACTATTTGACAAACATATAGGGGTTAGTATAAAAATGTATGTCTGTAACAATGGTTGGACGGAGAGGAAACAACATGAACACTCATCGGACCTTGAGCTAGTGTTCGACGAGTGAACATTGGGATAGTGTTCGTTGAATGGAGACTCGTTGTACATTTGATTAGGGTTTGTCGAGTGGAGACTCATCGAACATTGGGTTAGGGTTCAATGAGTGGAAACTCGTTGAACATTGGGTTATCATTTGACGAGTGGAGACTCACCGAACATTGTGTTAGTGTTAGACGAGTGGAAACTCGTCGGATGTTGGGAGGGTGTTCAATGAGTGGAAACTCGTTGAACATTGGGCGAATGTTCGATGAGTGAAGACGCATTGAACATTCAGTGAGTGTTTGAGGAGTGAAAAACTCATCGAACATTGGGAGATTGTTCGATGAGCGAAAACTCGACGAATGTTGGGGGAATCTTTGGACACAATTTTCGAAACTGATATGTCCGAGGTGAGGAGTGAATGAGAATGTGACGTGGGTCTGCACAAGATACGATGGCGGGTGTTAGGGATTCCATTCACTCCTCACCTAAGACATATCAATTTCGAAAATTATGTCTCAAGATTCCCCTAACATTCGTCAAGTTTTCACTCATTGAACAATCTCCCAATGTTCGACGAGTTTTTCACTCGTCAAACACTCGCCTAATGTTAGATGAAACTTCACTCTTCGAATACTTACCCAATGTTCGACGAGTCTTCACTCATCGAACACTAACCCAATGTTCAACGAGTTATATGACTCCCGTGGAAAATGTTTCGTTACCACTGAGGCATAGGTGGGCTCTGATCTTGCCCTCGGAATCTAGAATTGTCGTTCTGAATGTCGTTCGAAAAGGCGGTTGTCGCATCTCACTGCACGACTGATTGCTTCTGTTAATGACTTTGGTTCTTCATGGAAGGTCAAGAGTAAATCCTTGACATTGTTGTGTAAACCATAATGAAATTGCTCCATCAATGCTTGATCATCCCAAGGGATATCAGCGGCAAGTAGGTGGAAATCTACAGCGTATGCGGAGGCTGGACAATCACCTTGGCGTAATCGTCGAATTTTGTTGATTGTTGTCCTTATGATGTCAGTATCTCCAAAACAGGCTTTAAACTCACTTATAAATTCTTCAAAATTGTTTAGTAATGGAGATTCCTTTTCTAACAACGGAGCGAACCATGTCAATGTTGAGCCACTAAGTAGAGTGCCTACTAGTCCTACTCGTGATGCATCGGTGATCAGGTCCCATCAAATTTTGCAGGAAGACCGATCTTGGGTTCTTTGTGAATCCCTTGAGTGCTTGATCCTTGTTGTTGTAGTGATACAATAGTCGCTTCAAGTTGTTGTACACGTAACGTCAGCTCCCCGTGTTGTTGTTTTTCCAGCGCTATTTGTTGAAGATCCCCCAACAAACGGTGATTTTCTTGTTCTAGTGCTACAAATTTCTCTTTTAAGCACTGGAGCTCCGAGAAAATAGATTGGTATTCCTGAGCGCTAACAGTTTCCATTTCACTAGGGAGGATAAGAGGATTAGTATGAAGGGAAAAAAGGGGTAAGAAGATGGGGGAAACCGGAAAGAAGACCCGAAAAAAAGGGATATGTAAGAAGATAAAAGGAAGAGGAGGAAAGGAGGAGACGGAAAGAGGACAATCGGTTCAAACTGTCCAGAATAGTACTGAGACAGAGAAGAAATTAGTACTAAGAGAGGAATATTAGTACTAAGAGGAATAGAGGGTGTAGACCACTCGAGAGAAGGAGAGAGAGATAGATACATTATATTATCGTCTTCGGAGGTCAAATATGACCTATGAGACCAAAAATATTACATTTCACGTGATACGTGTGAAGGTGAGTAGCGACTCTCGATGTTCAAGAACTTTACCAATGAATGTTGCAATCGAGAGTGCACATCGTGGTTGTGAGAGAAATTCGTGCAAGGATTGGGCTTGATCGAAGAGAGAGAGAGAGAGAAAAAGAGAGTGAGAGATCGAGGGAGAGAAAATGATGATGACAACGATATATTATGTGAGAAGAATATACAAGGAAGGCTCAGAGGCTTAAGACTGGCATTGAACTGATTTGGTTCGAAATAATGCCTTGTGCCTCTTTTTATAGTGTTCTCAAGAGTAGTCCTGAAGCTTCTAGAATGTTCCAGAGAAATCTAGAATATACATTAATTTTCTATAGTAAAACTTAAATAAAAATAGTACCCTACATATTATAATAGATAGTGTAATAGTCAAGAGCTTGACCCATGTAATATAATGTTATGGGTTCAAGTCTTTTCGTATCATGACACAATGCATTGCATTGAATTCTAGCTACATAGACTAAAATATGATACACTGCATTGGATTTCCTTTGAAAATCCACTTTTAAATTATCTTAAAAAAAATTTAAAAATCTTGGATTTTCAACTCAAATCTAATGCATTGCATTGTGTTTTACTTTATCCATCTAGAATCTGATGCATTGCATCAGAATTTTTAGTTGAAAATATGCAATTGTTTTTTCTTTATTTTTTCATTTTTTCATTTTTTCCATAACAAAATTAAAAATTAAAAAATTAAAAAAATGTATTATCAATTGAAATTCGATGTATTGCAATGAATTTTTGTCTATAAAGATAGAATCCGATGCAATGCATTGCATGAAAATCTATTTTTTTAATTTTTTTAATGTTTTATAGTTTCTTTCGATAAAAAATAAAAACCAATTACAAAAAAATAGATTTTCAAATGAAATCCGATGCAGTGCATCGAATTTTAGTCTATACAGCTAGAATCCGATGCAGTGCATCAGCTTTCCGTTGAAAATCCATTTTTGTGAATTTTTTTTAATGTTTTATAGTTTCTTTCCATAAAAAATAAAAAACAATTACAAAAAAATAAATTTTCAAATGAAATCCGATGCAGCGCATCGAATTTTAGTCTATACAGCTAGAAGCCGATGCAGTGCATCGGCTTTCCGTTGAAAATCCATTTTTGTGAAGTTTTTTTAATGTTTTTCATTTTTCCATAAATAAATAAATAAAACTAGATTTTCAACTAAAATCCGATGCACTTTATCAGATTTTAGTATATAGAGCTAGAATCCGATGCAACGCACGCATTGGATTTCAATTGAAAATCCATTTTTTGAAATTTGTTTTTAATGTTTTTACATTTTGTTTTCCATAAATAAATAAATAAATATTGAAAAAATAGATTTTCAACTGAAATCCGATGCAATGCATTACCTTTCTGTTGAAAATCCACTTTTTCTTTTTCTTTTTAAAATTTTTCTTTTTTTTAAAATTTTTTACATAAAACAGTTTAAAAAATTAAAAAATCTTGGATTTCCTGATGCACTGCATCGGATTTTCGGTTGAAAATGACGGAGTTTTAACTTAAATATATTTTTTTTTTCTTTCATTGTTTTATGAAAAAACTAACAAAAAAAAAAGATTTTCAATTGAAATCCGATAGTGCACCAGATTTCAGTTGGAAATCCATTACTTTATAACTTTTTATTTATTTATCCAAAAAATGAAAAACAATTGAAAAGGAAAAGGAAAATTATTGGATCATTCCTTGAGACAACCGCAATACTCATACAGAATAACTATACATTGCCCAGTATCAATGCGGTGACCTAAAACTATTAGTACACCATTGATGTCCCCCTAAATCTGCAATTTTCTAAACTCATTTTTCGTTAACTAAATTTTCTTTTCTCCCTTGATTTATCTCTCAATAGAGAACAGCTTATACAATCGGATGATCAGAGTTTCCAAGTTCAACTTTACATATGAAAGTCCCCTTTGCGATTCCCAGTGTGGAAATTTTTTCCACGTTTTCTGTACCCAGTATGGAAAATAACACGAATTTAGAACTAAATACTAAATTTCTATAGGAATTGTGCAGAAATTTTATATGACTTTTGTGCAATGTCATTCCATACGTACATATTTCCAACTGAGCTTCCATGAAAAAATGCAACAAATTTATAAGAAAGTTGTTCGAAATAATTATATATATTGTAAAATGCCTCCAAACTCTCTTCCCCTTTTCCATTCCATCTAAATCCTTTTATACATTTTGGTATTACATTCCAAGATACATTCGGTTATCTTGGCACACTTCTAGTTACTTATCTCTAACTAACCTTTTACTAACTATGGTGTAACTAACTAAACCATGGTCTAACTCCCCTAACCCTAGTTATAGCTACTTGGGTCAAGTGAGGGGTTTTGGCCTGTGGTTTTACCACGCGATCCCACAGCTCCCCCCTTCAAAAAACCTAAGTACGTCGATTGTGTCTAATGGTGCCTCTGCGTTGTTACTGTGGGAGCTACCTCCGATGTGTTGCCATTATAGATGGCATTTTGGTCGCTCGTGTTCGATGGTGGCTGGCTGGTTTGTCCTGTTGGCTAGCTGCGACTAAAGGGTTTTCTGAGTCATCCTCGCCGGGGACATCATGGTGAGTTTCCTCTTCTTGTGATGCTTGAGTTGTGGATTGGTGGACATATGGCTTCATCTTGATCACGTGTGCATAGGTAATACGTCCATTAGCATCTCGACGGAGGGAATAAGTGTTGGCCCTCATTGATCGGATGACTGTAAAAGGGTCAGTCCATCGATCCATCATTGATTCACTGAGTCCATGTCGCCGGATCGGGAAATAGACGAGGACCTTTGCTTCGACTACGTACTCTATCGCCCGGCGGCCTTTATCATAGCACCGCTTTTGTCGTGACTGAGCTAGTTGTAGATTCTTGTGTATGCCCAGCCGTAAGATAGGTTGGACCTATTGCAAGTGCAACCACCAATCCATTGCATCGCCTCGAGTATTTTTTTGGGTAGGTCCACCTTGATGTCGGGGTAAACGGGGGTCTCGTCCATATAGTGCTTGGAAAGGGCTGATTCGAGTCGAGGCTTGCACCGAGGTGTTATACGCATGGCTGATGAAGGGTAGGATCAAGTCCCACGTTGTCGTGCCTTTCGGCTTCGAATCATTGTGTGAGTCGGGTGGGAACCACTGAGGTTTTGGACTAGGAGAAAGAAGAATATGAGATAAGGCTAGTAATGAATAGGTAAAAAGAGAGGTAAGTTATGAATTTCGTGAATCCCACGAGTTTAGTGTATTTAATCAGTATTTAGATAGTAAGAGACAATTTAGATGACAAATTCGTGAATCCCACGAATATATTATATTGGTCAATCCTTACAAAATAATCAACAACCATATACATCTTTCTCTCCTCCTTATATAAGGATGGGAGAGACTAAGCATAGCTTCCTGCCTTTTCTAATAATCCGAGTCGGCTTGATTGATGACCCATCCGATTCCGGTTGGACTTGTGTCAACCGTTACTATGATCGGTCGGTCATAACTCGGCTTCTTAAGTGATTCCGCCCTTTGTAGTGTTTTCTTAAGATTCTTCATGGCTTTGGTATGTTCCGGTCTCCATTTGAACTTCTTACCCTTCCGCAATATGTGCATAGTGCGGAATCCATATGTGATAGAATGCACATGCTCCAAGAAACCTTCAGACTTTAGATTGTGACTCGCATACTTCTTTCATAGCTTGAATCTGGTTGGTGACGGTCTTCGGCCATAAGGCCCACATAGACATGTCCAACTACCAATATTTCTTCTTGTCTGAATGCCGATTTCTCTCCGGAAAGTGTTAGGTGCACATCTTCTAACTTTTGTAGCACTTTCTCGCAATTGTGAATATGGTCGACTACGAACTGTCGGCATCCCCGATCATCCATAGTCTCATCTTTTTCTTCCACCGCGCATCCTTTCATCGGAATGTCATCTAGGAACGGCATCGTTATCTCCGGAATGTAGTCTCGAAGCACCTTGTTCATTGCATTCATCATATGCGTGACCGAGTTCGTTGCGCCTTGTGGTAGGGTGCACATACGGACTAATCCTATCGTTGTTCGCATGATAGTGATGTCTCGGCTCTCCATGGCTAGTTGGAATTGGTCATACCCGGAGTATAGGTCTTTCATGGAGTATATCGCGCGTCCGGCAAATGCTTCCGCAAATTCGTCCACTATCAGACTGACCCCGGAGTTCCGGATCGTGACCTTGTTCACCGATTGCAAGTCTTGAATAAACCGGAGTGACCCATTCTTCTTCGGAACCGTAAACCATCGATTTAAGTACGGGGCGTTAGATGGTTCTAGAATCCCCATCGCCACCTTCTCCTTGAGCAAGTCGATGACTTTCGGAATATGCGCCCGTGGCACCGGAATCAGCTTCAAGTTCCACGACACATGATCAATCGTGAAGATCACCATCGGCTCCACTATCTTCGGATCAACGTACAATATCTCCTTCGATGTGAATGCAAATGCTTTTCCATGTTGTTCCAACATCTCACGAAACTGTTCTTCTTATTTTTGTAAGAGGAAACTACCTCCACCGATTTGAAGTTTTTTCCGGGTCTCATCCGTGAAGGCATGTCCGATATCCACAAACTTTCGAAGTGTCAGATCTCCCGAGACTTCTTTCCTCTTTTGTTCGCTATCGGCGGGTAGCGATCCCGCGGCCGGTTTCACTTTCTTCTCCACAGTCTTGTATTCCGTACTTACCATTGCTTCTTCTTTGCGGAGTGCATCTGGCCCCATTTTCGCAATGATCTCGTACATCTCGACCGATTCCACCGGAACTACCTAGTCTCCCTGTCTATTTTCTTTCGCAAGCTCTTCAAGTCGTTGTAGCGTGCTCCCATAGAACACTTCTTCGACTACTCCCACGATTTCTTCGTCTTCTTTTATTATTAATGCCGACCGTAACTTATCCTCTACTTTTCAGTATTCTTTCTTCATTCCTCCGGTTACAGCCGTGTACGTAGATGCCCCATTCGGACCGATTCGTACTTGTTTTGCTCCGAGAGTTTTCTTCATGTGTAGGGTATCAGGGCTTCTTGGACAATCACTTCCCCACTCCGCAACAGTCTGCTCTAAAAATCCATCTTTGTTTGGGACAAGAGCTCCCTCTTGTTCCTTTCATGATTCGCAGGCACAGTTAGGAATTGGACAGATTTACCTCCGCCTTGACTCCGAATTCGTGCGAAAGCCGCACCGCTATCAAGCACCTTCGTCTCCATCCGTGATGCCATGATAAAGGGTTGCCCGAGGATCACAGAGTGTAAGACCTCATCTTGCACGAAGAAATTTTGGTCTATCTCCACATCTCCAATCTTCACCGTCACATCCGGACAAGCCGCAAATAGGTCTTCTGTTGCTTTAGTGGCTGCCTGGATCTTCCATCCATGATTAGTGTTAATAGGCCACTTCCCCTTCTGGTAGAACTCCTTGGACATCAAGTTGATCTCGGATCCGTGATCAATCAATGTTAGCACGGGCTCTTTGATGTTGCTGATTCAGACCAAAGTCTCCGTAGTTGCACGTGCCTAATGTGGCCTTGTGTAGTGGGAGTTCGAAATTTCGTCCTCAAATTCGGTGTCATTCATTAAAACGGTATTTGCATTCACCCTTGGAGCATTTTCCTCCGTACTTTGTCTATTTCTCTTCACGAGATCCACAAGAAGATCGTGGAACTCCTTCTTCGCTATTCCAAGTAATTCCCGAAGCAAAAATTCTACCCGGCTATCGAGGATTCTCTCCTCGAACACCTTTTTCAAGTCTGTTTGTTGTTCGATGTCCGAGGCGAGCTTAAATCCCGGAATCGTCTTTTCTTTTCCCTTCCCTCCGGAGTTCCAGCTTTCCGGTGTCTTCGATGGTCTGACCGCATCATCCGTGCGTCGTCATTTCTCGTCTATATACACTTCATGCAATTGACATAAGGCGTACACGCTATTCTTATCGACGGGGCACTCCCATCCCGTAGCTTCACGGATGCCTTCCGTGGTGCTTCGAATCTCATTGGAGTCAGTTTTCTCGGGGTTTTCTAGCACATCCGGCCAAAAAGATGCCTTTGCTCCCGATGACTCACCCACACTTATTCCCGCGATTGTCGCATAATTACCTTTCGCCGCTATTTCCTCCTCTAGGACCTTCTTCATGCTACCTTTCGAGAAGTTCGGTCAGGGTGGCTTCCGAGAGTCCATCGAATGAATCCGATTTCCCTCGTAGTAGATAAGATCTTGTCGTAACGCCTCCTTTTGCTCATCGCAATCCCTCCAATCATATTCGGTGCTATCACACCATATACACCAACGGTCCATATACTTGGAACTTGTGGGATGGTCATTTGACTTCTTCACCATTGCGATTTTTAGATTCTCCATCTCCTTCAGCAACTGCTCCACTGTGGTTGCGTCGATTCCCTTCTCGATCGTAGTCTCCCGGGCCCGCGGTTGATGGTCTTCCAATCCGGATCTCGGTTTCGGAATCGGTTCCTAAACCCTCTTTTCTTCGTTAGCAAGCCATTGCCCCCTCTTTGTGTATCGTGCGACGATATCTCGCACGTTATCCCATACATCAGTGAGGCCACTCTCGGTGACCGTGTCCTCCCGAAGCATTCCAAGATCTTTCCGGTCCCGGACATCCACGGCTCGTAGGAACATGATCACTTTGTCTGGTGCGAGGATAGCTTTATCTCTCGCGGACAACCTCCCAAACCAACTTTTGAATGCCAGAAACACATCGAGGACCTTCATCCCCTTGTCCGGCGTTTCCACCCAATCTTTGAATCCTCTCCTCTTTCCCTTGGAGGAGTCCTCGATGGCGAACGTGGTCTTTAGGGCCTCTTCAAATGACTCCCATGTCAAATTCTGTTGTCATATCCCGTGGATACTCCCTTGAAGACCGTCGATCGCCACCCGGTTGAAGGATGTCACTTGTAATCCTTCTGAAATTCTACACCGTAGCATTTCCACCTTGTAATCTCGCAAATACTGCGACACATCTTTCCCATTGAATTGCTTGTTCCGTTGCACGAGCCACTCTACTGCTGCCGCAATATCCGACATCGCGCGTTGTTCTTGTAGCATCCGCTCGAACATCACCATCATGTTGTTAGCCTTTAGTTGAATTTACATCTCCTTGCCACCCAGTTTCACGTCGGGTTCACCACTTGTGTCGTGCCTTTTAGCTCTGGATCGTTGCGTGAGTCGGGTGGGAACCACTGAGGTTTTGGACTAGGAGAAAGAAGAATATGAGATAAGGCTAGTAATGAATAGGTAGAAAGAGAGGTAAGTTATGAATTTCGTGAATCCCACGAGTTTAGTGTATTTAATCAGTATTTAGATAGTAAGAGACAATTTAGATGACAAATTCGTGAATCCCACGAATATATTATATTGGTCAATCCTTACAAAATAATCAACAACCATATACATCTTTCTCTCCTCCTTATATAAGGATGGGAGAGACTAAGCATAACTTCCTGCCTTTTCTAAAGTGTTCATGCACACTAAATGTGCATGAGTTGCTTTTTCCACTATGCTTTTATTTCCTAAATATAGTGATCATGCACGCTAGATGTGCAGGAGTATTTTTTTTATTGGTTTATATTTTTCTTGTAAATAAAGTATTCACGCACTCTAAAAATGCATGATTTACCTTTTAATAAAGGTAGTCATAAATAAAAGTCTTATACCTATTAAATCTATATTTATAACACTTAGGATAAGTTAATATAGTTAATACAATGGTAATGGAGAAAGAACAAACACAAGGAAATAGAGCGATGGCGGGAGCATGAGCAGCAGAGCATGGAGTGGGAGCAGCAGAACAGGGTGCGCAGACATGGCGAGCAAGAGCAAGAGCAAGAGCAGGAGCAGGTGCACGATGAGGATCACGCGCGCTGTCCAACAGAGCAGGAGGAGGAGCACGGCGCTAGCTACTGTCCAGGTACTCCCACACCCACAATCCTCCCTCCCTCCCCCAACCAGAAAACGCACAATAACACATTAAAAAACACACAAAACAAAGGGGGAAGGGAAGAACAACACAGATAGCCTCGCAAGACACATAACTCGCTATGGTGGGAGGAATCGAGCTTCCACCAGCGCCCATTTTGCTTGATGAAGAAGGTGGATCAGATCTCGACATTACCTTGTCCCCTGAGGCCAACCATTTCTTAGCAGAGGAAATCGAATGCCTACGGCGTACCTCTTTCGTATGTAGGTTTCTGGTAAGTAGACCAAGTGGGGGCATGGTTCGGGACATGTTCCAGGTGGCTGTGTTGGAGAACATGCATGTGATCAAGAGTGTCAGGGGTTTAGGGAAAAACTTCTTCCACATTGAATTAGGTAATGGCTTGCTGGCACAACCATTGGTCGAGCTCAAGGTACTCGAACTGAAGTACGACAAGGTGTTGCTCCAGCCATGGTCACTAGGGTTCAATCCAATTGAAGAGTTCTGGAAACTCAACAACCCTAGGGTGATCACCACAACATTTCCTGGCCTCCCTCCCCATTTGTGCCATCTGCTCTCTCTTTTTGGCGAACAAATAGGGATGATATGTCCTCAAAAAGCGTCAATGGCAGACACAGTTGCGGAGGTGCCCAAGTTGCGCATCTTGGTGCCTTCCCTCCATGGACTTCCTTCAAGGATTAGACTCTACTCTGAGGAGCTAGGCCTCACTGTGGTGAAAGTGGTTTATGAGGGACTCCCAGGGCAGTGTTTCATTTGCAAACAGACAAGACACTTAGCTAAGTAGTGTCCTCGCAAGACTGGAAAGGGAAGCTCGGGACCTCGACCCTCGGGCAAAGTCGGGACAACCAAGGGTGACGAGGCTCCTTGGCTACCCGTTAAGAAGAAAGGGAAACTTGGAGGCCTAGGTGCATCCTCTTCCACCCTTTTTCATGACCACCCCTTCGAAAGAAGTCCCGCTACCTTGTCACCAGCAAGCGCAGACGAGCAACCCTTGAAACGGGTAAAGATCCTCTCCGGGATTGCCGAGGCACCCGACCTACAGGTGAGAGCTACCAACAAATTTACACTTCTTCAAGGGTTAGGGGATGGCGACCCAGAAGCGTTGGCAGCAATGTTATCCCCATGCGACTCCTCATGCCTTCCCCCACGAGAGCCTGAACCCGTGTTCTCTACCCCAATGGAGATGCAACCCCAACTTGTATCGTCCACCTCGGAAGAGAAGTTGGAAAAGGCCCCCCTCCCGCTGGAACATGAATGTGGTAGTGGCCTTAGATTAGTGAAATCGTGGATCTGGACGGGCAAGCTCAAGGACAAAGGAAAGGGTAAGATAGGCAGACCAACACCTGGTTTGGCGATGATTCTCTTAGATAGAGGGATGCAAGATGTGGCACCGCTTCGGAGCACAAATGTATCGCGGGATCTATTTGAAGTGAGTCGGGAATGACCAACTGAGAATCCCGTAGGGGATTTGAAGCCTGCTGTGGAGACCAGACCCCCCGAAACAAGTGTTAGTTTGCCCCATAACATGGGTGTCAACGTCACCGTTTTCGGATGAGGATCCTAACGTGGAATGTACAGGGCCTTGGTGGAGGCCGACAACACCAAGAGTGCAGAAGACTTCAGGAGGAGCTGAATCCCCTTAATATAGGGGGCCATATTGACATATTGCTTTTGCAGGAACACCACCTCTCGCAAGAGCGAACTCAGAGCTTAGTAAACCCCTTGTCGGGTGGGTGGACCACATGGTGGTTGACTGTGCAGGGTGACCTCCACCGAAGAGGAGGGGTCTGCATCTCGATCAGCGATAAGGCCCGATACGAAGTAACATCATCTGGCACGCTGGTGGAGGGTCGGGCCTTATACGTGACGGGAACCACAACGTTCCTTATGCGCAACGCTCGGCCACAACCGAGCTGAGAATGATACACAGAAAACGGGAAATAGAACACGACACAAAGAAGAGGAAGATACACAGGAGGTTTACGTGGAAAAACCCCAAACTAGGAGAAAAAAACCACGGCAGCCCACAGGCTGCAAACTGTCACTATGTAAGAATGTACAAAACAGTGAGTTCACGAAGGCAACGACCTCGTGCTCACGATCTTCGCCACAGGCGGCGGTTACAATAGAGGCAACGACCTCTCTCTCTCTCTCTCTCTGTACAGTTACGCACACTCTCTATTCTTGCACCAACAAGAATGACAATAACAACTAAAACTTTGCCCTAAGTCATATTTATACTAATATGACTTTTCGGCTATTTACAAATATAGCCACGGTGGGCTCTTCAGAAAACATATTTACGAATATGTCTCTTCATCCGGAGAGCATTCCTCACCGGGTCTGCATCATCCGGCTCTCCGTAGCCGGGTACCAGCACTGTTCTTTTCTCTTCCCATCCGGAGGGACCTGTCTCCCAACAATACGTGCTTCTGAAATGGAATCGCCTACAGATTGGGGTGCTAAACATTTATGCCCCTAACTCAGGCCCCGAGAGAGCAATCTTTTGGAGGATGTTAGTGACAACATTACCTGATGTTGAGGCTTGGGTAATGGTAGGTGATTTCAACATGACTGAACACCTAGGAGATAGGAAAGGAGGGACCTAGAGGCCTATTTATGGTGCGGAGCTGGATTCATGGGCTTTCCTAATTGGCAAAATCGGGGTGAAGGATACATGGGGCTCTTCCCTTAGGAGAAGCTCACATTCGCTGCACTTTTCCAGAGCCGTCGGGAATGCTAGGGGCGGTAGTCTTGCACGGCTAGATCACATATACATCAGCTCATCCCTGGAAGAGCTTGGGGGTTCCTTTGCTATCTTGGCAGGTCTTACCTTTTCAGATCATCAGCCGGTGAGACTAGACCTTAACCCACCCAACGATAGCAAGGGCAGTGAAGATCCCCACAAAGATCATGAAGAGTGAAGAGGTGAAGGTCGGTTTACAGAGTATATGGTAGGACACCATGGGCAGTGAATCAGCCAGCGAAGATTTGTAGAAAAAATTGGCCCTCTCCTCCTTTTTACAACTGTAGGAGACCAAGCGCGCCCTCCAACATGTTAGAGCCATTGAAACAAAATTAATGAAGGCCGTTGCGACAACACAACGGCTGCTACAGGTAGACCCTGGTTGCAATTGGTCTAGAGCTAAGCTAGAGGAAGCAAAGATGAAGGTACAGGAAAGGACTTTGGAGAAGAACCGAATGTTGTTTCGAAGAAACGCAGCATGGTGGGCTAGAAAAGACGACAAGGTCAACCGACATTTCTTTCACTACAAGGCACCCAAGGGTGGTGGTGGACGCATACAAGGGCTGCGCAAACCAGATCGCTCAATAACGGAGGACAAGATTGAGATTCTGGAAATGGCAACACAATACTATCATGACCTCCTTGCACCTATGCATGTGAGGCAAAACATGGAGCTGACTGATCGAGTGATGTCTTGCATTCACCCCAAGGTAACCCAAGCGATGGAAGTTGTGCTCAATAGCCCCATCTCTCATTTAGAACTCTCAGAGGCGCTTAGGGGATTGTGAAGGGGTGCATGCCCCAGCCCCGATGGTCTCTCACGAGATTTCTTCAAGATTCATTGGGAATGTGTTATCCCGTCTTTGGAAGCCAAAGTTCAAGAGATTTGGTCCTTAGGAAAGATGTTGATTGGTCTGGCTAAGGGGATGATATATCTCATCCCCAAAGCGTCAGAGCAAAGCCTAGAGTTGCGCCAGTGGCATCCAATCACGATCCATAACACGGCATATAAGATACTCGCTAAAGTCCTAGCTCGGCGGTTAGCAAGCTTCTTACCGGACATCATCCATGACAATCAAACTGGATTTGTCAAGAACATGTGTATCTTTGATAATATGTTGCTTCTTTAGGAAGCTATGGCATTGGTCGGTCGCTCCATATCAAGCTCGGCCATTTTGATGTTAGACTTCGAGAAGGCCTACGACAGGGTGCTATGGCCCTTTTTGGAAAATGTGATGAGAGCTTTGGGTCTACCTCAAAAATGGAGGAATTGCACTTATGCACTCTATCGGACAGCTACGAGTAGCGTGTTGATGGTTGGTTCTAGGGGACCCGCCTTCCAACTACAACGTTGAGTGAGGCAACGTCCCCTAGCCCCATATCTCTATCTCTTTGTAACTGAGGCTTTCTCCGCCTACTTACAATCACCAACCAGCGGGCTGCGGGGATTGTCCATCCCCAATGCAACTTAAGTTAGATTCGGTAGGTAGGAAGTAAATGAGGGAGACGGCTCCCTTCTTGACGATATAAAGGAGAGGGAGACGCAGGGAGAGGGGATCGCGCATTGAGGAGGACGAAGTGTTGTTGGACCGTAACCGAACGCTTCTCCTCTGTTTGTTCTCTGTTGCTCTTCTCTGCAAGTTTTCGGGAGGCTCGCGCTGCTTTGAGGAACGCCCGTGTGCTTCCGGCAGCACCTCCATCCTATCCCCTTTCGTGCGCAGACGAACAGGCATCGGCATCTGTTCGCCGGCTTGTTCGGTTGTAACCGCTCGCGTGCTCTGTTGTTTTGTGTCATTTGTTAATATACAAACATTCGTGTCTCTCTGTCTCTGTATCCGTTCGTGTTTCTGCGTTGACGGGCCGTGCCCCTGTGTTTCTTTGCTCATACGTAACCGGTCGTCTCTCTCTTTCTCTTTCCCCTCCTATCACCTACTCTTCGGTTCAAGACCCCGGTGGTCCCGCCTCGTTTCTCCACGCACGCACGCGTAGTAACGCGACAGCGCGTAGCAACGCGACATATTTGGTGAACCCGACGTGAACAGGCGGCAGAGGAGTAGAAGATGAGGGGATCGGACCTCGTAGAAGCCATGGCTTTGACTGTGGACCGTATAGTGAGTGCGCGCGAAGGCACCGGCGCCCTTGATAGGGCTATCGAGGCGGTTGTCGGTACGATCGGCCGGTTTAGTGGGAAGGATGTCACGAGCTACTTGGCGTCCTACCGGGCTGAGATGGTAATGAGGGACATTCCGGAAGAGAGGCGCCTAGCCGGATTCCCTCGAGTGGCGATGCCGGGCATCCATACGGAGGTGCTCGAGGTACGGGATGAGAGCCGGACCTGGGAGGAGTTCGAAGGTCGGCTCCTCGAAAGATACGGGCTTGAAGATGCGCTTCGACTTTCGAAGCGGGACTTCATGGAGTGGGTGGAGACCCCCGACAAAGGAAGGAACGTGTCAGTGCTCCTTCGAGAATTTGAGGAACGCTTCACGCGCCTCTCGGTGCTTGACCGGACCGTTCTGGACACAAGTCGTGTCCTATTGTTTGTTAAGTCGGTTGATGAGCGGGACCGGGAGCGGTAGGCCTCCTGTTGGAGACTGATGACGGGCTGACGGCCGACTAGGTCGTGGTGAAAAGGATCTGTGGCCGTTTCGACAAACGGCGGGAATGGGTTGACAAAGGATCGACAGGGGCGGGCTCTGTCGCAGTAAGGAAGCTCGAGCCAACACCACCAACGCGAAGGGAAGAGACCCGAGATTGGCTCGAGACCGGGTCGGCTTCAACCGGCATGGTCAAGGGCTCGTCCGAGGGAGCAGCTCTGGAGGAGCTGACGCGGATGGTAAAGGATCTCCAGATCGCCCGGGCACAAAGGGATGGTAGCGAACAGGCCCGTGACCGACGACCTCTGGCTGAAAACAAGTGCATGTGGTGTGACGCGGTTGGGCACATCCGGAAGGACTGTGGGGACTTCGCCGAGGCGGTGAGAAGCAACGTGGTGTACCTGTGGAACGGTCGGGTGCACGCCAGCGAGACCCGAAGGGCCCTAAATCTGAACGTCGGACGAGGGGGTATGAAAAGGCTGATGGAGGAGGCGGCGGCTCGTCACGCGGAGACCGTCCACTACTCGGCGTCAGCTGGTATTCGGGTCGGAGGTGGCGAGGCCCCGAAGACGAACAAAGCTGGGTTCTGGCCGACGATGCTAGAAGGCCTCGCCGACGCACGGCTAAGGAAAGAAGAGGTGGACCGCACGGCTAAACGGGTCCGGGAGGTAACCGGGTGGAGTGACCCGATGGAAGAAAAGACGGGCTTCGTCGAAGCCGCTTGTCAAAACTACGAGGCTCTGGTGGAGGACAAGCGGGTAGGGAAAACCGGAGCGGCCGGGCCCTCGCAGCGATATGAAATTTGATACGGGCAAAGACGGAATGAGGCTGGTGTAACCGGCGCCCAGGATAATCCCAAGAAGGGCGGGTACCGGTTGGGCACAGAAATCGAAAGATCCACGGACCTGCGAAAGGTCCTGGAAGAACGAATCCTCGACAGCAAGGTGGAACTGTCGCTAAGGGAAGTGCTCGGGATCGCCAAGAAGGAGTTCCACGACTCCATCGTAGACTTGGTGAAGAGGAAGAGGCTGTCGACAGAGACAGAACCGGAGAAGCCGGTGGAGGTGCGGACGACGCACATAGAGGACATGGCGCTGGAAGACGAGTTGGCGGAGAGCCACTATTCGAGGCCGCACTGGGCCAGAGCGACCACGGAGACCCCCGGGAAGATCGGAGATGTTCATGAACCAGTGGTGGCGTAGGTGGACCATGGTTCAGAAATCAATTTGATGTCCATGGACTTCTATAAAAAGGGAAAATGGCCGATCAACACCAAGCACGGGTGGAAAATACATGCAACAACGCGTGCCACCGAAGAGCTGCATGGAGCCTGCCCGAATGTACGAGTAAAGATCAGCGATGTCGAGATTGACCAGCACTTCTTCGTACAGGAGACGTCCTCACATCCAGTTATACTAGGAGAACCGTACATCACGGCAGCACGGATGGAGACCAAGGTGTTGGACAACGGCTCAGCCTATGCAAGGGTCAAGAGCCAGGATGGGCGTCACTCGGTCCAATTCCTGACGGTGAGACCGAACCATGAGCGGAACCGCGAGACCCTCGAGGGCGAAAGTCGAGAGGATTTTTAGAGAGGGCTATCAAGGCGTGGGGCCGCGATAGTCCAGGCACTCCAGGAAAACCCCACAAGTGTACGATAGCGAAGAAGACCTGTACTATAAGTAGGAAATTTTGGTTCTCCGACAACAGAGGGTGTACGATAGTTGACATTGTTGGGCGGAAGCCAAAATAAATAGGAAGTTGAACCAATGGAGTAAATCTAAATTATCCTTCGCTAGTAGGGTCCTTGTTGCAAACCAAGTGTTGCTCGCTACCATGTGGCACTCAGTCTCATGTTGGATTATGGACCCTACAGCTCTGCACACGATTACGGCTACCATCAGGGGGTTTATATGGTCAGGTAAGGAAACCCCAAGGGTTGCCACCAGAGTGTCATGGTGTTGGTTAACGCAACCGCGGGCCAAAGGGGGGCTTGGCCTCATAGACCCCTTAATGCAGAGTCGTGCATTGCTGGCTAAAATGGTGGTTCGCTGCCTCCTGCCAGGTAAGGGGTGTTGGAAGGTACTACTTCGCAACAAGCTGCAAGCAGGGACTCCCAAGTATGGTAGGCCTTGGCCCGACTCCTTGAATTGGTGTTGCACAAGCAGAGTCCCACCCAAGCTGGCTTGCCATCCGGAGGATAGGTCACGAACTCCATCTTGCGGGCATGGTGCCATCTACGACAACATTTGGTCAAGCACACCCCGGAGACATTGATCGAATGGACTAGACAACCACTATTCTGGAATCCTCACATGCGAACAAGTGACGACACGATGTTAGGGCAACTTAAGGGCCTAGCATGGGGAAAGCTGGCACAAACATGCCTCCTATCTATAGACGATTGGAGACACATGGTTGTTTCAACAAGAGCCCAAGAGGACCTTTTCCCTCCCCTCAAGGGAGCTATGAAAATGCGAAGATTGATAGTTGAGGCAGTTGACAGGGTTCCGATGGGGGAGGCGAGAGAACATGCATGGTTCGGTCTCTTTGACAAGGCTAGAATGGTCAAGTCGCTAAAGGGTGTGAGCGGATCGGGGAGAGATACAGTTTTTGGGGACAATCAGAGTAGGGGCTCTTGGCACCCAATCTGAGTGGTGGCACAGGTTGATAACATCTGGAAGACACACCTGGATGTTGCTAAGGTGGAACCCCATTGGAGGTTAAGGGTATACGGCTGTCACCCCCTTGTTGATCTGGATTGGGACCCAGGGGATTTCAAATGGAAACATGACGATAGACTCCACCACTTCTTCGATTACACCACTAAATTGGGTCGGACTTTGTAGTTGCAGCTAGGCGGCCCCCTTCGCAATGGTTGGCGAACATTGGGCATCCCCGATGAGGCGCTCATTACCTTTTGGAAGGGTCTCTAGCGTCTCCACATGCCTGAAAAGATCAAGCTCTTTTGGTGGCAGATCGGTCATAATGTGGTGCCCGTTGGCGAATGGCTAGATAAACGTGGCGGCCCGTTAGGCTGCCCACTATGCTCTCAACCTATTGAGACTCTGAGACATTGTCTGTGGGGCCCTCAAGCTCAAAAGGTATGGGATAGAGTGACTCGCCTCCTTGCAGCATGTGAAGTTGAAGGAACAGCCTCGTGGAGCGTTGCGGCATAGATTGATCACTCAGTCGAAGGGTGGACGGACGTCGTTAATGCGGATAGTTGGTGCTATGTATGCACGAGAGGCAAAATCGTCAAGATCCGTTTTAAAAGAGGCTTGCAGCCCGCATCCCCTAGGTTTCCGGAAATCTAGATGTTGATCGCAGGTTTCACCTTGTGGTATATATGGAAAGCGTGTTGCCTCAAGGTTTTCCAAGGTACAGTACGGCCCCCAGAGGAAGTGATCATGGACATATGGTTCGCGCTTATCAGCTGCCTACGAGGGCAACTGGAAGAGGTTTGCAGCCACTCCAATGACATGGTCACTGCTCGTTTGCGCTTTTGGCAGAAATGGCGGAACACACCCATGGTGATGCAAGGCAGGAGTGGCCCGAGGTGGAACTACCAGCCCCCACGTTGGTTGTTTCCTACTCACCTACCACCCTCTCTTCGTTGTAGGCCCCAAGAGCTGACTCGTACTAGGCAACATTGAAGGGCATCGCCTTGGATATAGGTAGCTTCTTACATTAAGTTAGGCCGCAAGGCATTGTAAGTAGGTTCATCTTCTTTTACTTGATCGGAGGAAGACTCCTCGATGTGTGTATAAGTCTCCTTGTAGACTCTCTATGTAATAATCCTTCCTAACTAATGGGAAAGTAGCTTCATTTTGAAAAAAAAAAAGTTATTACAATGGTAAAGTTCTAGTTTATTTACATGGAGGTATAGGGTTTGAATCATGCCCTATGAATGTAATAAATATTTTAATATTTTCTTTTATTTATATATATTTACTTAAATCGAATATATTATTTTTACATTTTTTACGTAGTGTGCAGACTACACTACGACAACATTGTGTGTAGTGAGTCGATGAATGCGGTAAGTTGTTGTTTAATCGTCTTGTTCATCCGTTCTGTCAATCCGTTCGTCTGGGTATGATATGGGGAGGTAAATATATGTTGAATGCCTAAATGTGTGGCTAATGCTTGCAGTACCTCTCTGCTAAATTGCGGTCCTCGATCTGATAGGATGCGAGTTGGGCAGCCGTGTGGAAAAATGATCTGCTCTGTCAGCTTTGTTGCTATGGTGCCGGCTCGTGCATCCAGAATTGCAGCGGTTTCGATCCATCACGTCAAGTATTCAGAGATGACTAAGATATACTTGTTTCCTGCTTGGGATTCGGGAAAAGGTCTGATGATATCCCATCCTATTAATTCAAAGGGTTCAGAGACGGTAATAAGCTAGAGTAGGCCGTCGTTGGAATGGGGTGGCTTAATCTGTTGACATGAGTGGCATTGTTTGATGTAGGCTACAATCGTTGTACACATTTGCGGCCAATAATATCATAGACGGATCTTGTCTAGCACCTTGTGGAATCCGAGTTGGCCAGAAATCGGGTGATTGTGAAACAATTGCATATATAAATTCCGCAAGCTGTGGTATGTAGATTTGTGGCTCTTTCCTTGTTTGTATAAAGTATAAGACATTGTTTTGCAATTGGAAATGGGTGTGTCCCTTTTTGCTGCTTTTCGACTGGATGTCATGGGTGATTTGTCGTATTTGCTCATCGGCTTGTTGTAGGGTTGTTATATGGGCCATCGTTGTGGGTAATTGGACGAGTGTAGGATTGAATTGAACACATTGTGTTTCTATTCTTGACAAACCATCGGCGATCACATTTTGGACTCCTTTTTTATAAGTTAATGTTTATCGATATTCCTATAAAGCCATTTCCCATCTTAATAGGCGACCTAGTGGGTGTGACTTGTTAATTAGATGGATTAGGGGTTGGTGGTTTGTTTCGGCGTTGACCTAGGTGCCGTGTAAATAGGGATGGAACTTTGTGAAAGCCCATACGATTGCTAACCATTCCTTTTCTGTTGTAGAGTAATTCTTTTCTACATGTGTAAGAGATCGACTTATATAGGCAATTGGGTGCTCTACTCCTATTGTATCTATTTGTAGTAGGACGGCTCCCAATCCATGATTTGATGCGTCTGTCTGCAAAAGGAAGGGGCGTGAGAAATTTGGGTGAGCCAACTGACCTGCTTGGTGTAGTGTAATTTTTAATTGGATGAAGTTGTTCTCACATTCAGTCATTCACTCAAACTTGGAGCCTTTTCATAATAGGTGTCGTAGGGGTGTTGTCATGGTGGCCATATTGGGAATGAATCGGAGCAAAAAAGTCGCCATGCCTAAGAAACACTACAAGGACTTGACTATGGTTGGTCGGGGAAAATTGTTCACGGCCTCGGTCTTCTTTGGGTTCATCTGTAGGCCTTCGGCAAAAATTATGCAGCCCAAAAACTTTAGTTGGGTGCTACCCCATCTGCATTTTTTCCATTGTAATTTCAAATTGTGTTGTTGTATTCATTGTAGAACTGATTGTAATACCTGAATATGTTGTGGCCATGTGGAGGTATGGATTAGAATGTCATCTAGGTATACAACCACTATACTGTTAGCGATAAGGTCTGCGAATATTGAATTTGCCATCCGCTGGAATCTGTTGTCTGCATCGGACAAGCCAAATGGCATCCTATTGAATTGGAATAGGCCTCTTCGTGTTTTGAAAGTTGTCTTATGTGCATCTCTTGGGTCCATTGGAATCTGCCAATATCCGGCCGCAAGATCGATAGAGGTAAAGTACCTCGAGCGTCCCAACTGGTCCAAGAGATCATCTATTCGCAGCAGAGGGTAAAGGTCATGGATGGTGACTTGATTGAGCTTGCGAAAGTCAACACAAAATCGGTATGTGCCATCATCTTTTCTGACCATGTGTGCTCCAATACCCAATCACTATGTGAGGGTGAAATGATCCCCTTTTGAAGCATCTCATTCACTGCTTGGTCAATGCATGCATGATCTAAAGGAGAACGTCGTCTTGCTGCTATCCGGACAGGTGTTGCATTGCATGTGTTGATGACATGTTGGACCGGGAATGAGACTATAGTGGGCTTGTCATATGAGTGGACTAGCTCAGGGTATTGAGCTAAAACCTTGTGGACATCATTTAGGCGAACCTCCTTGCTTAATGTTTCCTATGCATTACTGATTTGTTGGTTACAGTTGCTTGTGAACAGGGGAACTAGCCTTGCTTTTGATAATGTGAGGTGACACGTATGGGAAACTAGTTGGGCCCTGCTCTTGATGAACCAATCACATCCGAGTGTGAGTGGGAACAATTGATGTGGAAGTACGTAAAAGGTGTGTGGGATTGTGGTAGGGCCCAGCTTGAGTGTGCAGACGGTTGTGGTGTTGGACTTATATAGGTGTTGGATATCGATTTCCATTTGCGTGGCATTGTTATTGTACTGCTTCTCGGAATTGACATTGGATGACCAACTCATTTGGAGTTCAGTTTGTGTTGCTGCTTCAATGCGTTACGCAATGCGGATGGCTTCCTGAAATGTTTTGGGGCCTTGGTCGCGCACTCGACAATATATATCTAGGCGTAGTCGTGGCCATAAGAAGAATAGCTTCATCGATTCTTGCATTGTTGGATTTGCACGAGTAAGTAATTGTTGTAATCGGATTGCAAATTGTGTTACTGTCTCATGTTGTTGTTGTTTGATTGTCTCTAGTTGCTACAAAGTCGTCTGAGTTGAGTCCTGGTGAGCGAAATTCCCGATCATGAGGGATTTAAGTATCGACCAATTGTTCTTAGACTCCTCTGTTTGATGTATGAACCATGTTGCCGCGATGCCCTCTAATAAAGTTCGCTTCTCTAGTGCTTTCCGTGTTTCGGGCCATTGATGATAGCTTGCCACCATTTCAAAATGATCAAGCCAAGAAAGGATGTCCTCAGACGGTAGACCAGAGAAGGATTTAGGTCGTACTCGTGGATCTAGGCGATTAGCATGTCTATCTGTTTGCAAAGAGAAAAAAGATAGCATGGCTTGATTAGTCAAATTTGATTGTATTGTGATGTTAGATACCGGTTGTATTAATTGACCCATCTGGAAAGTTTGACGATTTTCTTGGTGTTGTTGCAAAAATTCTGGATTCATGTCGGTGCATTCTATTGCACCGGTGTTCTGTATTGGAGATGCCATATGATGTATGTTGGTTTCGACTTGTTGTTCTTGTGTCTTGTTTTGTTGGGGTAGCGTTGCGGCTTCTTCTTCTTGATGTTGTGTTGTTTGATCTGTTGGAGTACCGTCCTGTTTTGTTTCAACTCTTTCTTGATTTGGTGTCTTGAGTGTTGCCTGTCTTCTCCACCAAAGTGTGTAAAATGCCTCCAAACTCTCTTCCCTAAATCCTTTTATACAATTTGGTATTGCATTCCAAGATACATCCGGTTATCTTGGCACACTTCTAGTTACTTACCTCTAACTAACCTTTTACTAACTATGGTGTAACTAACTAAACCATGGTCTAACTCCCCTAACCCTGGTTATAGCTACGTGGGTTAGGTGAGGGGTTTTGGCATGTGGTTTTACCACACGATCCCACAATATTTCCAAGGGCATTCTATTTCCTTCCGTAAATATTTCCATGTCATGCACGAAGTAATGATCAATTATGAGAAAAGACACTCATTTTAAAGGAAATCTATAGTAGAGGTCTTATACATTTCTTTTCGTTTTGTTCCCTTCATTAGAATTTCTCTTTCCCATCTGCATTTCGGCCGAATAGGGGCCTCTCACATCTTGATCTTAAGACTTACACAAAACATTTTTCTTCTATTTCTACATTTTATCTCATGTATAACCCCAAACATTTCTACATTTTATCTACATTTTATTCCAAACATTTCATCTTACGTTATACGTTTCCTGTCATATGCATTGCGATCTCTCACATACGATTCAAGAAATGTCACGTACAACAGAGAACGAAAACAATGGTCTTTTTCTGATCCGTCACTGTATTACGTTTCCTTTTCATCTCTTCATATACGCTTAGTCAATAATTCCGAAAAAAAAAACATACAGAATAAGACGAGATATAGATGATTTTTTATGTTGATTTCTAGTATTAATGAAGGAAAAGTACAGAAACAAAAAAACAAAAAAAAAAGAGTAGAGAGCGAAAGAGAAGGGGTAGATATGTTTAGATCTTACATGATGAAGATGATGGAATCGCTGAGATTTCTGGATAAGAGCGAGGGATAGGGAGAGATGGGAAGAACCCATCGCCAACGCCATCGCCATCGCCGTTTCTGCTTTGCTCTTTACAGTTTCTGTCCAGTACTGTCACCATTTTTACCCCTGAGCTTTCCTTAATCTCTCCATATACCCCTAATCTTTCGCTAATCTCCCCACATACGCCTAATCTTTCGTTAATCTCCCCAATACCTCTAAGTTTTCCTTAATCTCACCACATACCCCTAAGCTTTCCCTAACCTCCCCCACATACCCATAAACTTTCCCTAATCTCCCAAATACCCCTAAGCTATTCCTAATCCCTCCACATACCCCTAAGCTTTCCCTAATCTCCCCGCATACCCCTAACTTCTAAGCATTCTTTGATTTCCCAACATATGGAAACATTTCCTTAATCTGCCCACTTACCCCTAATCCTTCCTTAATATCCCCTCATAGTCTTCAACTTCCCTTCATTCCCTTTGCATGTGCCCTTTAGTCAAACCCGATCTTAAGCAATTAGCGTGTGCTAGTCAAACGATTCTCAAGGTCAACCCCATCGGCTTTTCACGCGCCTTCATACACCTCCTAGAGTGTATTTTGAGGAAGTAAAGCTAATTTTAGGGTAAAGTTGTAAGCGTATTTTTCGAGTCTTCCCATGAAGGATGAACCATGCTAAGGGTCAAGAATTCTCGAAAACTCTAAAAAGGATGAGTCTAAAGTCTTGTACATGCACGGATTTTGTAGCTCCAAAAGGTTCTTATCGAACATGAAAATCTAAAAGGTTTGTGGTGGGGTTTTCACTACCAAAAGAACGGCAACATGAGTGACATGTTTTTATGAGCAACTTGAACGACATTGTGAAACAAATTTCTGTGAAACACAACATGAAACCTACAGAGACTTTGTAATGAGTGCAACACCAAAACCA
The DNA here is from genome assembly GCF_043228905.1 of Azolla caroliniana. Classification (NCBI taxonomy): domain Eukaryota; kingdom Viridiplantae; phylum Streptophyta; class Polypodiopsida; order Salviniales; family Salviniaceae; genus Azolla; species Azolla caroliniana. The sequence goes on along the minus strand of NW_028230451.1, from coordinate 5,516,477 downwards.
TTGCTCAAAATGTCTTACTAGTACCTTATTTTGCGAACAACAAACTTTACCACCACACATTATTCGCATATTTCAAATTTAGGATTCCAATCAAGTAATGTGAAACCTATAACAAATCATTTGTGGGACCTATATATTTAAAATTCACAGTTTCTCGCCAACCAATCCACATATAAAACCCAATCTCCAATAACAAGTGGTATTCCTATCCACTTAATCCAGGTATGTTGTTATTAGATCCAATTTGTAATTTAAAATGATGCACTCCTCTAGTGAGTAGCACATGTTTTCACAATGTGATTAGATGAAGGACACAAGTCATTCTTTTTCTTTGTGAGTATGATGTGATATTTAGATTATAGAAGTTGAACTACCCAAACAATTGTTTTTTTCTATGTAATCTACTTCTATTGGTTTCTTTGTTTGGCATCGAAATTTGCAAGTACTCTCTCAATTGAAGCCAATCATTAACTTTCCTAAGAGTTATTTTAACTCTCCACCAAAGGCATAGTGAATGGTCAATTGGTTTTGTGAACTCACCGTTTTTATATCTTTTGCATATAGAGCTACGAGGAAGCAATTCACATCACCGTTGAGCAAATACGGGGGGAACAATCATGGATCGTGCATGAGTCTTATGCAAAGGGATAATTCGGACTCCAGAGTACATTTTTCTTTTTGAAAGAACCATGTTTAGAACTACAAACATAAGAGAATATTTCTGCTTGATGATAGACATCCATCGATTGAGTGCTCGATATTCAATACACACATGTCCACAACATGCATATACACATTCATAATAGTTGTGAGCATATATGTATATAGATTAAGTCAATAAGTTAGTGGTCATCAATGTAAAAGACACCCCATGCATATTAAACACCTTTTCAATGTTCTCAAACTTGGAGATTACCAAAGCCACGATAGATGATTGAATGGGTAGTAAAAGTTGTAATGATGTAATTTGGGCCTAATTACATTGGCATTATGTAGCCAATGTTCACCTCGTGAAATCCTCACCAAGAGATATAAAAAGTGAGATGGGGGGTGACCACCTTTCTACATCATTTAAGAGACTTTAAATAAATCTTAATATTTATACATGATGATACAACAATAAGGGTTGTTTCTTGCAATAGTAAAGAGTCCATACTCAATTCACAAGCAACACGTTTGAGGTTGTTCTGAGTTCTCATTGGAAAAATTCTTAGCAATTTTAATTTAAGATCATCGACAAGGTTGATATTGTGCTCACTATGAAAGTTCTTGTGTTCGCTATAAAGGTTCCTCACATGTTTAGTTTCTCCTGAAAAGTGGCCCTGTGATATTCACATTGTCTATAACGCAAGGAGTAGAAAACATACCAAACGCGCTTCATACTTTTTTCCCCAAAAAGTGGCTTTACAATATTCACATCGTCTTAATGCAAGTAGTGAAAAACAAACACAATGCACTTTAAAAAGGCTATAAAAAAATGTGGTTGCCATGACAACAAATTTCTAGAACAAATAGTTTTGATCATGTTGTAGCAATCAATGATATTTAATTAGAGCATGTCGCTAGAAAACTTTTCAACTTTGGGTGGTCCTGTTTTTTTATGCATTGTCGTTGCGCGAGTTAAATACCAGGTCTCACTTCTCTTCCTATTAGTTCAGCTCCTATACGACAAAAAGAGTGACATATACACCTTCGAGAAGTAAATAAGTTTGTTTTGTGTACTTAAAATCTTTAAAGTAGTCCCATGCCTGGCCAATCTCTTTCTTATTCCATATATATTTTCTCATTGGGTTACTCTTCATCATCAACAATTTCCTCCAAGCATGATCGTCTTTCTCTTGTGACTTTCCATACTAGTAGTATATGGAATTGTGATTATTTTTTATTTCTTTATTGATTTAAGGTTTTAGATGCACGTACGATGGAGATGATTGTTTTGTATTATTATTATTTATGTAGGTAAAGAGGGATTGGGATTTTGCATTCTTTATTTACTTTATCTTTTGTGCAAGTGTACAAAATTTGACATAGTGACATTTGAAGAGCTTGATGTTTTTTATATTTCTATATCTTATTTGCTTTGCATGTGTACATTGAGAGAGAGAAATAGAGAGATTTATACTTTATTTTCTCCCTTATATTACTTCGATCTTAGTTATATGTCAATCTTTCAAGTTTGATTTGGTGATTCATTTTGATGGTCTTCAAGTTAAGGATGTCCCAAATGCATAAAGTACGTCCTCACTACATCCATCTGTAGTATTGTGATAGAAACATTGAATGAGTATCCGCATGCCCAAAATGATTCTTTCCTAAATACATTCAAGAGTTATAATTGGCCATGTTGATAAACTATGTAAGCATATAGTGATTTTCGTTCACATTTTGTCATCCCAAATTATGGCATGTATTTGTTAGCGAACTTAAATTCTATATGCATCCAATATCTAACATGAAATTATGTTGTTTGTAACCTACATAACGTTCTCATTGGTTCAATATGGGAAAATGTGACTAGATCAACTTGCTAAATGAAATAGACTTGTATAAATTGGAATAATAATTAAGGTTCTATTTGACACGGGTTCATTTCATTCCAATGTTTATAGGTGTTGATCATGGATCATATCATCATGGATAGCCCACTCAATAGAATCCTTTAATAGTAGAAGCTTGAGACAAATATTGTGAATCTATGCAAAGATTGAAACAAAGTATCCTAGAAACAACCCCTACATTTTTCTTTAAATACGCCTAAGGCTGCACCAAATGCCCTCATTCAATGTCGTTTTTGACTACATGTTATACAATATCGTTATCCAAATATATGCTATTTGAGCACAATCATCTCAAAAAAAAAACTCTCTTCTAGGTTGACTTTGGGTTATTGGAGGGAAGGTAATTGCGAAAAATGTAGGTAGGAGCATTTGGTGGAGAGATAAGAAAAGAGCTCACTCCAATGAAATTTTAGGAAATATAAAGAGAAAGATAGGGAGGGGCATTTTTGGAAATAAAAGAAACGTAAGGGGGGTGGGGGTATCGTGAAAAGTGAAGACACTATACTATGTAAGTACAAATAAACAAAGGCATTATTTATTTATCTATTATTATTATCAAACTTTTTAACTAGGCTAAGCCCCAAAGTTTGAAAAACTTATTTGAACGGTTCTTCTATTTATTTTTTAACTATTCATTTCTAGAAGAACTCAAACAAACCCCATATGGGCCAAAACCTATCACGTGATCACTAGAATTCCGTTGGGGCCTTATCTTTGCCATGTCACGTGACCAAGAGCACAAAGAGCCTCTCCTTCTTCTCTTGCATATCACGTGAAGGCCATGCATACATATCTCATGAGCACAACTCCACACCAACACCACCACTAATGTGAGTGAGTTTTCCCATAGTTTGATTTGCTTCCTTTTTTTTTTCTTTTCACGATCAGCAAATGGTCCATGCATGTGTAGTAATAAGGCTATAACTCCAACACCAAAGCTATGTTGTGGCATCATCAACCATAGCGATTTGAAACTATGTGTGTACCTTATTGGATGTGAAAATAGAGTCTAATTTCAACACCAAAAAGTTTATGTCATAGCTCTTTGAAATTGAAAACTATGTCATGGTTGTTTAAAATTGTGTATCTGTCTTTACCTTGGAAGTGAAATTTGGGATGTTTAGGAAAGTGCTCGCTATCCAACTTTGATGGGTTCGTTGTATCTTCTTGAAGGCAAATTCGATGATGCTCCAGAGTTAGTCAATGATGTATGTCTTTGTCTCTAACTTGGTTCTTGAAGGAAGAAGGGTCATTTCATAAGGATTGTTAGGGAAAATAAGACTCCCTCATTTTTTAATTAGGAAGTTTACGTTGCTTCCTATATTTTCAAGAGAGTTGTCCTTCCATTTTCGAATATCCCTCTCAATATCTCAAGCTAGATGTCTATCATTGGGATATCCTTAGTAGCCATAAGCAGATCCTTCCTCGATCTATGGTTGTACCACCATGAGCATTGGTGGTTGTGCCCTTCTTACCGTTGACTTATGTTTGTTGTTCCTGACATTGCAACAACTTATCCTCAAGCCTTGGGTGACTACAAATAAAAAATGTATTAAAATATTTATTTGCATCCTATTAGTTATTTTCATTCATATCCGTAGTTTTGATGCAATATTTGGTTTGGACATTCGATTCTACTTTTGTTTTGTTAATATTGTGTTTTCCGTTGATGTTGTGTAGTGATTATTGTCACAAACACTCTCATCTCCAGCAACTTTGCGAGGCTACAAATAGCCAAGATGTACACTTATTGGGAATCTTACACATGGACTGTGTGTAGGTAAGCATTCAAGACATGTGTAAGGGGGAGTAAAAGGATCAATTAAGGTTTGTAGGGGCTATATATGTCCAACATATCCCCATGCATGGATGTTACGTGCAATCATCACATGCTGCATAAGATGGTTCGGAGTTTAATATATATCATGTTCCATCTTGTATATTTGTAATCCACAAAGGTGGTTACGTGACAGGCATAGTAGCCTCTTCGTTGATAAAGCCCTTATCTGTCACGTATGTTGTCTCATGTCATTATTGTCGAAAGTGTTTCTAGAGTCTTCCTACACCAACATTTCGCCAGATTTCTTGATTGTTGCTTGTTTTTTGGAATAGAATCGTGCAAATGTTTGTAGTGTTGTTATTTATTTGCACTAGATCCAACATACATATATGTTATTCAAGCCTCGTTGATCTATAATTACATTGTTGTTAGATAAGTGTATTTGATAAGTCATTACATACATTCTTTGCTAATTTGTGTGTCTAAACCATTGCAAGAGCATGTAGCAACATCTTGTTATCATCTTATACTTCTTCAAAAGGACTACGTGAGGTAGCACAAATGAATGATGGGAGAAAGCTTCAAATTTATTGTTGATTTTTGTAATGTTTGATAATAAGATTGCATACATGTGAATCATGATTGTGTTGTGGCTTCAAATGATGGTATCAATTATTCCAAATTTATATAGTCACTAATATTTTTTTCTCACTCTCAAGGCAAGTTGTAGGTATATAATAACAAGCAAGTTTTAGAAAAAAAGGACGAATACAACACGCGATCCTAGGGCTCATACGAAGGGTACGATGGTCTCATCGACCCATCATCTTAATCATGGGAGACCGATGTGAGAACAAATACAAGAGGGCAACAAATGCAAGGAGAAAGAGAGTGACACAATATGTAGAGGTCGAAGGTTGTTGGATTTATAAGCAACTTAGTCTTATCAATGTAGATACGAGTCATGATGGATTGTAGCACGATGCAAAGCGTTTAACACCATCTATGCTAATAATCTTAGTGTCATTGTTATTTAATATGTTCATAATATGAGTGAGTGCTAAGCGAGAAAGAAAGTAAGAGCATTATGGTAATCCCTCATGGAACTCCATCCTCAAGCATAAAGAGAGAAAGTGTGTGTGTGTGTCAGAGGAATTACCTCAAGAGACAAGGAAGCCAGAAGAAGGATGAAATCCTCCGTAAGTGTGACAATTAATATTACTAGACCTCGCTTGTGACCCACAACCTATTATTGTTAGTTCCATCAAAGTGCAAAATACTAGGGTGACTCAAAATTTAAACAAAACCTACCTTTAACACATATTGAAGGACAAAATAGTAGACGTTATTGAAATGGTATCATTTACCCCATGCATTAATTGATGTAGATGTGTTTTAGATACATTCATTATGTACTCTTTCCATTATCTTCCAAATTGGTTGCATTCAAGGTGTGAGACTTCATCCCAAATTTAGCAAAATGTACTATAACACATGTTTCTCATGGTTAATGCAACATCTACCATTTTCCTCAAATGTAAGACAAATAGTTTCAAATATTCTGCAATGCAAATTCTTTGTGGAAATTTGAAGGTAGACCAAAGTATCCAAATTTGATTATAGAGGACCATTGTAGGGCATGTTTTGGACATTCATCAAATTTCAACTACCTCTAATAATCTCAAAGAGGCCATGTTCCTATTTTGACTTTAAAATACAACATTGTGTCATATGCAACACGTGGCCTTTTTTTGTTGCCATACATTAAATTTTGTATTTGTAGATGAGTTTTTAGCCACATCGAAACAAGTGAAAATTGAGCATAATGCACACTTTTCTTCCCACTAGAATATCCATAATTTGGATGTCTTACTTTCTAATGGGATAATGAGCGTGTGATCAAGGATCAACATGTCGTTGTTGCATTTGTTCGCTTATGGACATTGAAGCCCGCTCTAACAATGACTCAACATGCACATGCACACATTATATTGAATTTTATTGGCCACATTGGGAACCCCATAATATCACAAAAGGTACCATATACCTAGATTCTCTACATGTAGAAGAAGTTTTAGGCATAAAGAAATAAGTACGTCGAAGACACACATAGGCTTTTCTTCCTAGTAGAATATCGAGGTTTAGGATTGGGATGTGTTTGTTTTGCACATCTTGTTATGGATAACTTGGGATTATACACTAGCCACTTAGGAAAGTTGGAAAGATGCTTCTTGGAAGGCAACTCTAACTCACAACATGGTAAATTCGATGAATAAGCTAAGATTGGCAACATTGGTAAACACAGGAAAATGAAATTAGTAACATGGATAGATGCTCTATATGTAGGAGAGTTTTTTTAACACGTTATTCTAGGTGCATTTAAGACACGTAATAGCTTTTCTTCATCGTGGATCATTGAGCGGCGGATTGTTTTTTCTAGCATTATAAATGTCCTCGAGAATCGGTTTGGGTTGGTCACTTATGAAAGCCCTAGGAAGATGCCACTAGGAAGCCAACTTGAGCTCAACAACACACATTGGGATCATTTACGTGTTTAACTTGATTAGCATGCTAGGTTTAACCACATTGGAACCTTGTAAAATGAGAATGCTTCCATACACATAGATGCTCAATGGGTTGAATAGTACAAGAAGGGTTTACACGCATTGAAGGCATGCAAAGCCCTTTCGTCCTATGGCATGTTGTTGTTTGGATTATTACTATTATTATTGCCATAATGAATGCATCATCGAGCATCAACATATGATTTGACCCACATTTATTTGATCGTTACGTCCTAATGTGTATGACATACTAGAATTCAGAGGGATGTTACTATATCACATACTCTTAGTCAATATCCTTGAAATAAAGTTATGATTTAGTTTGATTTTTAAGGAATTTGCTGATAATCTTGCTCGTTGAGTCAGATGATAACAAAGATTAGTGTCGAGATCGATGGAGATTCGACTCATATTGTGGGATGTTTAGCACGAGTTGTGTTAAAACAAAGAAAGACAAAAACGAATCAATGCGGGTGGTAACTTCATGACGAAGTTTTAATAGATAAAAGCTTTGTTTCGTAGCGACACTGGCCTCAAATGGACGAGAGGTGGGTGTGATAAGAGGGTACTTGGCAGGGGGGTATGATTTGATATTTTTGTAAACCAAAAGCAAAAGGAGAGGATGATGGTGGTGGTGATGAAGAGCCAAACTTAAGGTAATTTTAAAAAAAAAGCAACAAAACAATAACGCCAAACAAATGAATGGATTTTTTTTAGTTCTATATATGTATATATATATTTAAGTGAGTTGGGGATGTTAGGGCATCAGAAACACGAAAACAAAAGCAAAAAAGCAAACAAATTAACATTGGAAAAAATAAATAAATCTAGGGTCTTAGATATCTACGCTTTGTAGGGGTCTCTACATATTTAAATATATACAACAAAAAAATTAATAGTAGAAAAATATCTAGGGGGGTCTATGAATAAATTTAAGTATTATATATATATATATATTTAATGTATTGGAAATTTAAAAAAAGTGTTAAGCCTTTAATTTTACACCCCTCCCCCCCAAAAAAAAACAAAAAACAAAAAACAAATGGATAATTTATTTGAAAATGTTTGCACGGACAGCTAAAAAACTTAAATAATAATAACTTGAAAAAACCAAGAACAAAATAAAGAGAAAAAAAAAAACACACTTCATGGTATATGTATGTACATAGATAAAAACGAGCAAAATAAAACCAATAATAATCCTAATAGAATAACAAAAAGGCGGTAAATAAAAAAGGAGTACAATATTTTTTAATTATTATTGTATTTTTGTTTGTTTTTTGAGAAATAAAAAAGATGGAGAAATAGTGAGCATTATTAATTATAGAAATTGTATTCTATATTTTTTCTGGAGGGAGGAGAATCTAGACCCTACGGCTTCCTATTTTTTTTTTATTTTGGACCATTAAAAACTAAAATAAAATAAAGTAAATAAGCAGAGGAAAAGATAGAGAGGATCCGAGGCTGCCGTCTGTTAAAACGGAAGCCCCCTCCCGCGGCCGTTACATTTGACGGTCCCCATTCCTCGACTTATATCAAAGCATACCATTTGGCTATTATATTTGGCATGCCCATGAAAGAGAGACCCTCCCCCCCCCCCCGCCAAATCCATCTACTTACATGTTTTGCCCAAATGGCTATCGTTGGGTCGATGGTCATTCTCACCGGCAATCTGAGTCTTGCAATAAAGAACAATCAATATCATGATTCCCCCGACTTCCATTTAAAACCTGAAGAGCGTCCGATATGTTATGTCCCTCAACATTTGTTGGCCTCTAAAGTTGTTGTGTTTTTAGGTTGTTTAACATTTAGTCGATATACAATCATAATGCGCGAGGATTGGATTACTACAATTACATTCACAAGAAGCCGTTGAACGCGGGGGACAATTCGAGAATCGGATTCATGGAGCCAAAATAACTCAAGAAGTAGAATACACATCGTATTTAAATGAGCGAATTTTGGGAAGGTGATTCTTGCAATTACCTCTTTCACAGAAAGCGACACTAGCTTTTGGAGTTTTCCCTTTTAAAACATGGAACAAAATTGTGGCAAAGAAATATTCCAATAAGTTTGTAAGCTTATCGTGACACTCGATTGTTACAATATGTTGTTTTTGTTTTTACTTGGAGCTTAGTTATGCTTTTTTACTCGTGAAGGTTAATGAGCATCTATATTCTTGCATGTACCATAAATGGCTTAAGAACCATTGCATTTGTCTTGTGCACCACCATTTCTCTCGTGTTTGTCATATTGATACTTTCATTGCTTGGGATGCATCGAGATTGCTTACGTTGGTATACTCTCTTATAGTGTATACCGTAGAAAATGCATCTAGCATCCAACAAATGACAAAGAGAGAAAGCGAGATAGAAAGAAGCACGACAAGTACATGCATAAAGCAACAAATATCTCATTCACGAACAACATGTTTTGATGATGGAAATACCATGAATCAATCACAAGAGTCTAGGTTGTTGGAGTAGTTGATCAATAATAACGATCATCACAAGAAACAAAGAGTCAGAGTTTGTAACCCTTTTTTCACAACAATTGTACAGAAGAATGGAAGTGATGTTGCACAAGACTTCCATAGAAAATGATGAGTTAAAAAAGTACTCAAAGTAGAAGATCGTAAAGTTGCTAACAAAGGGCAAGCAAAAACAAAGTATATGGTGGTAACATGCATGGTAGGTAGCCTTTCTACCATGGCATGACGTGCACATGGACACAAAGGATGTGAAGATAAGGTTTTCTTATTTTGGAAATGATCATTGCCTTTTGTAGTGCCTGAGATTGTGGTTAGAAGATACGACTTTCACGACACTCTAAACAATGAAGAACAGTATACATAAGCAAGACAAGCATCAAAGGTTATGCGCACATGATATTTGGGACCATTTGTCTCTATAGATCCCGCCTTTGTCGATCATCTATACAAGATTGTTGAAGTGAACACATGAATTGAACTTGCTCTAGCAATGGAATGGCTCTATCTAGTTTTTGATACTTACACAATTATAAGATCGAGGGAAAACACATGGGATGTAAGAGATTACTCCATGATATAAAAGTTTGGTCGAGGAACACCGGGAAAATGTAGCCTAAAGCTATATGTATATAAAAGAGAAGGAAATTGCGGCTCGAAAGAGAGAGAGAGATAAACATCGACAAGGAAAGACTTCTGAAGAAATATGTAGAAGGTTTTAAAAAAAACAAAACAAAAGGCAAGAGTGTGTGTAGTTATAAACTTTATAAGTTATAAGTAAGGCTGTAACCGTGGTCAGTCAAACGTAACTATGGTTAGTAAACTCAACCATGGTTAGGTTAAAGGCCGTCTTCTCCCTTAACGTCTCAGCCAGCATCCCGTTTCTCTGCTCTCTTCTTCCGCCATAGCCAGTCAGCACTCAATCGACCACGAAGCTCTCCTCTTTCCTTCGTTCTTTCTCTTCTTCTTCTTCTTCTTCTTCTTCTTTTTCCCTACAACAGGCGTGTCTCTGTTTATTCTTCCCGGCTATGGAAACCTCCGGCTTCTGAGATTTGAGCAGGTCAAAGGAACAGAATATCTTTCTCTTTCTTCGCTCTTCGTTCGTTCGTTCGTTCGTTCTTCTTCTCTTTCTTCGACCAGGCTTTGTTTCTTCCTGTTTCCTTTCCTCTTCTCCTTCGTAATCTTGCTGTTTCCCCTCCCCCCTCACAAAGACGGCGGCGAGCTTCTCGTTTTCCTGAAGCTTGACAGAGGCCCCCATAGCTTTTGCCGTCACCGACTTTCTTCTTCTTCTTCTTCTTCTTCTGTTGGCTTCTTCTGTGTTTCGCAGTTAACCGTTCGAGGAAACTCTTCTTCTTCCACTACGTATGCTGAAGAAGATTTTAAACCTTTTAGCTTCCGAATTTTACTATTGCACTGAAGATTTGGCGCTACTTCAGGGATTTTGAATCGTGACCGAGAGAAAGAGAGACATTTCAGGTAATTCTTCAAAGAAAATCTTCAGGTTTTATATCAGAGAAGCATCTTCAGTTCTCTGTAAATTACCTCCGTTTCGACCGTTTCTTACGCTTCACCGTAGCTAATTTGCATGTAAAAACAGAGCTATTCATATGTAATCAGAGAGAAAGGAGGAGAACGTCTCCCCACTAGGAGGTTTTGTGCTCGCTTCTGAACTAGTTAACTTACGGACAAGCAGGCCATTGCGATATTGTTCTCAAGCTTTGCCATGGTTTTTTGACTGTTGTAAAAAATCTACAATACCAGAAAAGGAGATGTTTTCTTCTGCATGCTCTATGTACGTTTCCATCGACTGTTTAGATTAAGTATAACAGGAAAAATGAACCGCTTTACCATTTCCTTTCATTCTTGACTTCTCTTTGTCTCAGCAAGAAAGGAGTAATTGTACAACCGTTTTAGAAGTTTCCTGGAACCTTGTCGTTGTGTCAGTAATAGTGCAGAAGAAAGTACAGATTTTTGAAGATTTGCATTGGCACTTCAAACCTCCCTCTTTGTGTCCCAGCTACTCTTCTGGTTTCTTTGTGTATTGAAAGTGTGGCTCCTTCACCAGGGAGAAAGGTGTCCTCTGCCATGGGGAAATACATGAGAAAAGGGAAATGTGTGGACAAGATGCCAGTGATGGAAGGTTCTCTAGGCGTGAGAACAAGAGCTCGAGCTCTAGCTTTGCAGAGAGATTCAAGGTCCCGACCAAAACCTTCTAACAATAACAGTGATGGTCTCAAACAGATTAGTTCAAACAACTGTTTTCCTACAACAACTGGCATCGAAGAGACTCCACACAGAGAGAATTACATGGAGCTCCGAAGTAGAAAGGTCTCAGCCAGAGTTTCATCCATAGCTAGAAACTCACCAGAAAAGGATGATGCTAAAGGTAATGTGGTGGTTGTAGTGTCTCATCATCAACATCACTATCATCTGGTGAAGAATTCTACCATGACCAGGTGCAGCATTTCTGATGATGAATCCTCTAGACATCCACATTCTATTCCCAACAGAAATGTGCATCCCAACGAGTGTATGCGAATGCAATCATCCTCTGCCATTGATGCAGGTTCAGTACATCTGAGAAGAGTTACTCCCACTGGATCAACAAGCAACTCTGTATGTGTAGCTGAGAGGCAACCTTTAGGCATACTAACAAGGCACCGGAGGCAAGAGCTTGCCAATTTAGCTCTCAAAGGCATGGATATGAATGATGATCATTGCCACACGAATCTTTCTCACGCCAACAGCGCTGAGGTTAACATCATCTCCTCCTTGCTCTTGTCAATGTGTGTCCATACGTTTGTATAAATTGTTGATATTACTGTTTTCAATGCTTGTGTGTATCTTTGTATACGAATGCCTTTAGTTGAACTACGTTGAAAAGTTTTGTACTGTAACATGTTAGGTTGAGCAATGTTTCGGCGAGAGTGCTATGATTGGACCTTCAAATGGAGATAGGCAGTTATCTTCTAGCAACAAAAATTGCCAGTTCTGTGATGAGAGCACTATGGTCCGAGTGTCAAACAAAGATAGACAGTTATCCTCCAACATCAAAGATAACCAGTTCTGCGATGAGAGTGCAATGATCGGAGCTTCAAACAAAGATAGGTAATGACTGCTGAGAAACTCAAACAATAATTGGCCTATTGTTGTAGTGTACTTGATGGGTTTGAAGCATATGCCTACTTTTTTCATCAATATTGTATGCAATGAAATGAATGTATAATATTGAAAAAAATATATGTACAGACAAAGGAGAGGGGGAACCAGAGAGAGTACTCCTGATAGCTATATTCGGAGTATGGAAGCTCCAGGATCAACATCAAGGTCGCGGCATCCTCATCGAGGAGTAGGAGGAGGACAGAGTAGGTCTCTCAGTGCTCCTCCCTTTGACAGAGCACATGAAGCTCCATCATCGAGTGAAATCGAAGCCTTCTTCCAAGGGGCAGAACAACACGAGAGAAGGAAATTTATTAAAAGGTGTGCACATCTGTGTGTATGTGTATATATGCCTATGAAGAGTTGCATTCATCTTATTTGATTTATTCGAAAATTAGTTTTTACTATTTTGTTTTCTGGGTACATAGAGTTTACATTTTTGTTTTGTACTCATTGAGTTTATTCGTCAGTTATCTTCCTTAAGTATTGTTTTTTACCATTTTTCCCAGTCTTTCGAGTTTGCCTGTAGTCACTCATCTTATTTCAGCATTGTTTTTGATATTTTTTTTGAAATGAATGCTAGCCTTGACTGTTGTTTTGACCATTTTCCTGGTCTTTTGAGTTCGCCTGTAGTCAGTTATCTTCAACATTGTTTTTAATATTTGTTTTGCAACGAATGCTATCTTCTTCAAAGATTTTTTTTGCACAAATAAGAATTAGTTTTGACTCCTGATGAGGGCATTGCTTTTGACCAAGTTTTCTTTCCACTATCATTAATAGTTTCCATATTAATTCCACTTTTGATGAGCTCATTGCTTTTGATCATTTTATCTATGCACTGTAAAAGTTTACTTGTAGACACCCATTTCTTTGAGCCTTGTTTTTTACCTTTGTTTTGCATTGCGATATTCTTAGAAGATTGTTTTTGCACTGTTATGGATTAGGTCACTTATGAATTGTATTTTGAATGATTGTTTGGTTTACAGGTATAATTTTGACCCTGTCAATGAAAGACCCTTGCGGGGGCGGTATGAATGGGTGAGTTTGTGAGATCATATATTATTACAAGATAACAAGGGTGTCAATTTTTTCCGGAATGCAATGGTATCATGTGAGAATAACTTCTCGGTAGAAGAAGACAAAGAAGAAGAGCCCCCTGCAGTTAGTTAAGTAGTAGAGCATGTTTTCCCCATCTTTTGTTAAAGGGGTCAAATATGTGGTATTTCATTAATTTTATATTGAAATTGTACAATTTACAAACAGATATACCGGCGGGTGCAGGGAAATACAAAGTCAGATTATTTTTCTTGTTAATTTCTCAACTTGAGTCCTCCTGTATGTGCCTGTACAAAGGGACCAAGTTAATTGTTGAGGGTTGTGTATAAAATGGACCGTGTTCTTCTTAATCTTTTAGTATGCCCTTCCCCCAAATGGTTGAACATCTGTGATTGCTGCAACTGCCATTGGTCGGTCAGCTACTTCCTGAACAAACGCATGAGAAAGTATAAATCATGGTCTTTCTACTCTCTTTGGGGGGGTTGACTAATGGTGCTATTTGAGGAAATAATGAAAGCTTTTCTGAGGCAGTTGTGTTAAGTAATGAAAACACTATTGATGTTAAGTAATGAAAACACTATCGAATAATGACAGCACATATTTAGTGAGCCATGAGGAAATAATGAAAACTAGGAGGCAGTTGTGCTAAGTAATGGAAACACCATCGAATAATGACAGCATTAGCGAGCAATGAAATGTTTGGGCAGGAGATTCATTTCGATTGACACATTGTTTTGTGTTTGCGTACACATGATTGGTCAATATGGGAAAAATGTATAAATTATGAACGAAAGTTTTTATGTAGCCTCTATATACTTCTCCACCAATGCATGAAACACGGTCTTGTGTTTTGTTTTCACTGTGTAAGTTGTGTCCTGTTTGATTATGCAACTCTGGAAAAGAAAATCAATAGCTTTGATGTATTAAAGGGTTGCAGTACTACCTTCACATTGGAGTAATGCAGTTCTCTTTCATGTTTTTTAGGTCAACAGAGAGGCCCTAAAATTTAGCCTATCCCATTAATAATATACATCATACTGTAGTCATAGATCATGTTGTCGTTGAAGTATGTTTGTGATACTATAAATAGAATTTATATTCTTGTATGTATGGTCATATCTCCTCGTACCGTGTAGTCTTTCTGCCATATCCTTTTCTTTGATCAAAACCAACTCAAAGTAGATTGAAATGAATGCGATCTTTGAAATCGAGAACATTTATCCACTCAGTTTACACTATCTTTTGATAATCTTCATGACTAATATTAAGTTGTAATAACTGTATAATTAATCAAACCTAGATAATCTTGGAAGAATTATTGACCAATAAATAATATAGGAATAGTTGTTCCATGTACAAATGGCTGCACAACCTTCAAACAAAATCTTCAATGCAAAATCCAACATACCTTTCTGATAATAGCATTGATACAAAATCTTCAATGTTGTTTTTCCATCTAAAATAGACACACATGCATGAGTGCGCACACACATGTGTAACAATACACGTACACACATCTGCTTCGAAATAGATTTAACATGCTGTTTGAGGTATTTTTTGATGTAAGTTTTAATTTACCATTTCAAAATCAAATTGAACTTAAATGTGTCATCTGTTACCATACAAGAGATCATCGTCTACTTTGTTTTTCTTTTGCATACTGGAAAACAAGTTTGACATTGAGATGCATCACCAATTACCAAGCAATATGATCCAACTCCAGTGGTTACCACTTTCCTTGCACAACTTGTATTTGGTTTTACATGTGGAACTTTAAAAGCATCACCAATTTCCAAGCCATCTGACCCGATTTACGTTGTACTTGAACTTGGATATAACTTTCTTAAGAATAGTTTCGAGGCCATAGGATCCAATCGCAACAGTTAACGATTTAGATAATAGTCAAAACCGGATATAGTTTTCCTATGAATTGGAGTACAATATTTTATTTTGCTGACTTGAATTTTTGACAAAAACTATTTCTCAAACTACCCAAAACCGTCTTGGGAACAACATTGGATTTCTAAATGTGTTCGATGAAGACACTGAAAAGATTTAGGGAGTTTAAAACAATGGCCATTTGGAGAACATAGTTTCCTTTCCAAAGGTAATAGACAAAAAGGATCGAACTTGTGTTTGAATTATTTTATGACCTTCGATGTTATGGTTTAAAATTTAAATCATCAACCCAAACTATCAGGGATAGAAGGAGAGAGATGCAGGCCTATCATGGTCCCCGTGGGAACCAATTGCAATGTATAAGATGAAAACTTTTATGCCTACTAAAATGAAAAGAACAAAATTTCCTCCAAACCGGGTTTCACATGTAGTATGTTTGCACTCTAACATAGATGGAGACAAGATCCTTTGATACATATCAATAAAGTAAAAATGAGAATTTCCTAACAATATTCATTTACTCATTTCTCTTGTGGTGTGCATGTGTTCCTTTGTGCCACCCTTTTAGCATGTCACCCTTTTTAGGATGCATGTACCTAAGCCAACCCACCCTTTTAGCACACCCCTTTTAGCTAAGCCAACCCAAATGAGCACCTTTGTATCAACTATAAATTGAGTAAGAAGTAAGGAGCTAAGTAGGCTGGTTTTGATCTCTTATGTGCATTTCACATATTGGTGGAGATGCGGGGTACCAATCCCCCATGTCCAAGCATCCACCTCTTCCCCCTCAGCTTAGGTTGCTCACTAACTTCTTGTCCTGCAAGTTTCTCTGACCCCCCTCTTACATGATAGCCCCCCTGTCCTCCACCTCAGCCAAGTCCAGGTGGTCCTCAATCCACATGAGTGATTGATCTCTATCTGCTTATAACCCTCATGTCCCCTACCTCAGCCAAGTCCAGGTGGCCCTCAGTCCACAGGAGCGATTGATCTCTATCCGCCTATAGCCCTCTTGTCCCCCACCTCAGCCTAGTCTAGGTGGCCCTCAGTCCACAAGAGCGATTGATCTCTATCCGCCTATAGCCCTCCTGTCCCACACCTTAGCCAAGTTCAGGTGGCTCTTAGTCCACAGGAGCAATTGATCTCTATCCGCCAATTGTTAGCTCGTTTTCCGTCACTAGCCCCGTCCAACTATTATCTAATCAAGGCCGCCAATTCCATGGGGATGTCCTCAAAGTCGTTGCAGCTCAACTAGGTGTCCAACAGGTGCTTAAGTCCCATACCATCCTTAGACAAATGGCCTCACCGGACGCCTCAACAAAGAACCTCAAGAAGGAGATTGCCGCTTACATAGAGCCATGCAACAAAACCTGGGATTAAATCTTGCCTTTCGTCACCCATGCCTACAATACATCCGTACAGGCGTCAACACAAATAAACTCTTTTCGAGCACTCTATGGGCGTAACCCTCGCCTCCCACCAGAATCGTCCATTAATGTCCATTCGAAACCTGCCAACATGGATAGTGCCACTTGGGGGGCTCTATCTCCAACATATGCTCCCCCTCATTCGACAAGCCACTGCGTATGTTCCTGTTCATGTTCTTGCTCCTCAGTCTCTTGTTTTTCCTAGGGAAGAAATGTGGTGTGCATGTGTTCCTTTGTGCCACCCTTTTAGCATGTCGCCCTTTTTAGGATGCATATACCTAAGCCAACCCACCCTTTTAGCACACCCTTTTTAGGATGCATGTACCTAAGCCGACCCACCCTTTTAGCACACCCTTTTTAGCTAAGCCAACCCAAGGGGGTACCTTTGTATCAACTATAAATTGAGTAAGAAGTAACGGGCTACGTGGGCTGGTTTTGACCTCTTATGTGCATTTCACACTCTTATTTCTATGATCTTCAAAATTAAAGCTTTTATGCACAAAGTGATGCATTAACCATTCATCTTTAGCTTGCATGTGCATGATCAAATTTCAGCATTTACCAAGAAAAAGACAAATTATCTTTAAGTAAGATGTTTTTGCATGTATGTGTGTGTAAGAAAATCTCCACAACTATTTGGAACCTATCTAAAAACATAGCACAATCATAAGAATAATTTAATGATGAACTGTTTCAATAGAATAAAAAAACTTTATGTTAATGTTAATAATTAGGTAAGTAATTAAGCAAGGATTAATTAGTACCTAATTATGTGATTAGTTGATAAGCGGAAGATTAAGTGATATATGTGTGTATGTGTGTGAGAGGAAGAGAGAGAGAGAGGAAGTTACACTTATGAACAACACAAGATGGGGGATGATTAACTCTATATTAAATTAGCAACATCATCATCAAATACAAAAATACCTAAAATGAGGTATATATAGATCTCATGTGCAAGGGTGCACATGTGTGAGGATAATATAGGTACAAAAGTGTAAGTCCTATATTAAATGTACTTGGGAGTGGAGGATCTAGAATATCCCACTTAAGTACAAGGTCCTATTTAAGGCGTTATAGTCAACACTTCTAACTAGATTCTATCTAGGTAACTACGAAGTTACATGGTTGACAAACTAACTAAACTAAGTTGAGCTTGATCTCTCAACACGCCCCCTCAAGCTCAAGTGTGAGGCGTCTGATATCCACTTTGGCTTTCGGCGTTGTCCGGCTTTCGATGTCCGCTTCTGTGCGGCTTCCGTCCGGCCTTCAACTTTCTTTCCCGTGGCAATCTTGCGTCCTCCCCCTCAAGCCGATGACGAAGGCTTGTAGTGTGTGGGCGAAGGCCGACTCCTTCCACCCATTGTGGGTTATGAGCCACTTTGGTGGAGTTCTTGGGCTCTTGTTCGGTTGCTACCTTCATCGCGAAGGCATAGTGATGGGCCATGTACTCATTGTAGTTGTGCCGAGTCACGGGGTTCTTAGCTCTTGTTGAGCGTTGAAGTTTTTCGCTCGCCGATGTGAGCGCCTTCTTTACTCCGGGTGTCCGCATGAGGGGTACACCGAACTTGCTGTCTAGTGAGGGAGCCGACACATCCGAATCACTGTCGTCGGGGTGATCGACTTCGTATTCAGGCATCTTACCTTTACCTTTGTCAAAGTTCGTACTTGGCCGCGACGTGCTTGGGTCGCGTGGGGGCTCTTGTGGCTCACTAGGCTTTGCCATAATTGGACTTTCTTCGAACATGTGTTTGAAGCGATTTCCATCTTCTACCTCTTGTTCGACGGATTCGGGTTGAGTGGAGTTGGAGTCGAAGTTGTCTCTGGTGCGTACCAGGATGCAAACTCGTTGAAGACTACGACTCGACTTACCCGAACCACTCGGGTAGAAGGGTTGTAGCACATGTATGCCTTCTTCTCGGACGAGTATCCTATGAGGATACATTCCTCCGACTTCGCGTCGGGCTTCTATCGTTGTTCGTTCGGGATGCGTACATTCGCAATGCTTCCGAACACCTTGAGGTGCGACAGGATCGGCTTCCTTCCAACGAGGAGCTCGTGGGGAGTTAGCTCATGGACTCCATTGGTGGTTCACCGGTTCATGAGATAGACGGCCGTGGATGCCGTGTCGGCCCAACAGAAATTCGGCATGTGCTTCTCATGCATCATGGTGCGTGCTACCTCGAGTATTTGCCGATTCTTCCTTTCGGCTACTCCATTTTGTTGGGATGTGTGTTGGCACGAGAATTCTCTTTGAATGCCTTCAGTTTGGAGGTAGGAGGTGAATTTATCGGAGAAGTACTCCTTGCCTCCATCCGATCGTAGGCATAGAATGTGCCGACCGGTTTCTTTTTCGACTTGGCCCTTGAGCTTTTGCAAGTGGGAGAACACTTTGCTCTTCTTCTTCATCGAGAAGATCCACGTGTAGCGCGAGTAGTGGTCAATGACAGTGACATAGAATTGGCATCCGCCGATCGTCGGCGTTTGGGCCGGTCCCCATACATCCGAGTGTATGATGTCGAGGAGGCCTTTGCTTGTGTGGCTCTCCTTCTGGAATGGGAGTCGATGTTGTTTGCCGAGTTGACACGCTTCACATACTCGGTCGACTCGAATGTCGGAAGTCCGACGACGAATCCCTTTGATTGCATAGCTCGGAGCCGTTGGCGGTTTATGTGGCTGATTCTCTTGTGCCACAACTCGATGCTTATCTCGGTTTTGAGAGCTTTGTCGTACATTGCCGATTTCACCTTGTTCGAATCAAGGATGAAAATTTGACCATCTCTCCGCCCCTTAGCTATGAGTCGGCCATCTTTCTCGATGAAGCATCTGACAGGAATGCACGCTCCCTTCCGCCACATTCGGCCACAACCGAGTCTAAAATCGAAACACAGAAAAAAACGGATAATGAATGCATGACACAGAGGAGAGAAAAGAGTACATAGGATGTTTACGTGGAAAACCCAAACTAGGGAAAAACCACGACAACCCACAGACTACGAACTATCACTATATCACAAAGATTACAACAGTGAGCTCACGGAGGCAACGACCTCGTGCTCATGATCTTCGCCACAGGCGGTGGTTACAACAGAGGCAACAACCTCTTCGTTTCTTTCTCTCTCTCTCTCTCTCTGTACACTGTTGCGCTCTAATCTTGCGCCAACAAGAATGACAACACCCACACACATGCAACAGTTTGCCCTAAGTCATATTTATACTAAAATGACTTTTCAGCTATTTACAAATATAGCCCCGATGGACTCTCAGAAACATATTTACGAATATGTCCCTTCATCCGATGATCACTCTTCACCGGGCCTGCATCATCCAGCGCTTGTCGGGCACTCATCATCCGGTTCTCATCGGGTCATCCGTAGACGGGTACTCCTCATCCGGTTCTCACCGGGTCTTCATTATCCAGTTCTCACCGGGTCATCCGTAGCCGGGTACTCCTCATCCGGTTCTCACCGGGTCTTCATCATCCGGTTCTCACCGGGTCATCCGTAGCCGGGTACTCCTCATCCGGAGGGACCTGTTTCCTAACAAACTCCCCCTTCACTCCAGCATGGGGTGTCTTACTAGTCCGACCCGCTTCCGACATGCATCCAGCTTGTCAGGTGTCAGTACTTTGGTCAGCATATCTGACCCGTTCTCGGCCGTATAGATCTTCGTCAGCGCGAACTCCTGGTCACCTACTCTTTCCCGGATCCAGTGATACCTACGCTCGATATGCTTCGTCCGGGAATGGTAGGCCGCATTCTTAGCAAGGTGGATGGCACTTTGACTGTCACAATAGATCTGGTATTCATCTTGCCGGATACCGAGCTCTCCGATGAAGTCCTTCATCCATAATATTTCCTTGTCGGCTTCCACAACCGCCATGTACTCCGCCTCCGTGGTTGACAATGCAACCGTCTTCTGCAGCCTTGACTGCTACGAAACAGCTCCCCCTGCATATGTCATTACATACCCGGATGTAGATCGGCTGGTATCCACATCAGCCGACATGTCTGAATCGGTAAAACCGTCAAGTTGAGGTTTACCGGAGCCGAATCGGAGACACATATTTGGAGTGCCCTTCAGGTACCGGAGTATCCATTTGACCGCGTTCCAGTGCTCCTTGCCGGGATTGCTCATAAACCGGCTCACCACTCCGACTGCGTATCCTATATCCGGTCGGGTACACACCATTGCGTACATTAAGCTCCCGACGGCACACGCATATGGAACTTTCATCATATCAGCCTTCTCTGCTTTCGTCTTCGGGCTTTGTTTACCGGATAATATGTAGTTTGCCGGGAGTGTCGATCCGGTCCTTAGCTAGATGCACGTACACAAGACACCCAAATACCTTAAGATGCCGGTAGGACACTTCCTTACCGGTCCAGACTCTCTGCGGTGTGTCTTCGTCCAAGGGTACTGAGGGTGATCTATTTATCACATATGTCGCCGTCGACAGTGCCTCAGCCCAAAACTTCTTGGGTAGTTTTGCATGCGCCAGCATACTCCAGACCCTCTCCATTATGGTCCGGTTCATCCTCTCGGCCAGCCCGTTTAGTTCCAGCGTCTTCGGCACGGTAAATTTGAGCCGGATTCCCTTCGAGCGACAGTACTCCTCGAACTACCCCCGGTATTCACCTCCGTTATTTGCTCGAACCGCCTTCATCTTCTGGCCGGTTTCTCTTTCCACTCTCGCGTGGAGCTCTTTGAAGACGGATAGCACCTGATCCTTCGTCTTCAACGGTGTGGCCCACAACTTTCGGCTGTGGTCATCTATGAACGTCACGAAGTACTACGATCATGCATGTGACTTGGTGTCCACTTGACACACATCAGTATGCACCAACTCCAGTGGTGCATTACGTCTCATCGGTGGCCTCGATCGGAAGGAGGTCCGGTTTTGCTTTTCAGCCAGATAATCAGTGCACTTCTCCAAGTGCACGTTCTTCACTGGAATGAGGTTGTCGTCTTCAAGGCTCTTCATCCCCTTCTCGCTCATGTGACACAACCTCTTGTGCCACAACTCACCGGCAGTGTCGGATGCCACGTTCACTTCCTCCGGACATAACCGGGCATTCATAAGGTACAATGTGTTTACCTTTCGAGCCCGAGCCACAATCAGGCTCCCTTTGCTGAACTTCATAACACCGTTCCGGATGCTACCCGTGTAGCCTTCATCATCTAGCCAACCGACTGATATCAGGTTCAGACGAACCTCCGGAACGTGTCGGACATCCTTCAGCAGCAACTTGCATCCGGTTGGTGTTGTCAACCACACGTCTCCTATGCCGACAATCCGGCATGTACCTTCATTCCCCATCCAGACACAACCGTGATCATCGGCTGAGTAGGATGAGAAGCATTTCCAGTCCGAGGTAAGGTGGAACGACGCTCCGGAGTCGACCACCCATGTCATCGCGTCGCCGGCAAGGTTTATCTCACTCTCCTCGGTGATGAGCATCAACTCTTCTACACTTGCCGCGATTGCCGTCGTTCCCTTCCGGTCCACCGCTCTCTAGTCTTTACCGTTCCGGTTCGGTGTCCGCTTCGGATTGGTACTGTCGGTTTCCTTGTCTTTTCAGAAATGCCGACAGTTCTTCTGGAAGTGTCCCGGCTTGCCGCAATAGAAGCGAGTAGGCCTCCCCCTTGACTTTGACCATGTCCCCGACTTTTCCCGGTTCTGGGGGCTACGGTTCCTTTGTCTTCCATGTTCCGATTCGGTAAGGAGCGCTTTGGAGTCAGAGCTCGTATCCTTATCTTTGCGACGCGCCTCCTCATCTAGCAAGCTCGACTTCACTCTTGCTAGGGATAACCGTTTCCCTTCCGGCCCGACGTTGCCCAAGGTGACAACCAACGTCTCCCAGCTATCTGGGAGGGAACCGAGTAGGAGTAGTGCTAGTACCTCATCAGCAAGAGGTACTTCCAATGATGTTGCCTGGTGAATCAGCCCCTAGATGGCATTCATGTGCTCCGCCATGCTAGAGCCATCTTGGTATCGGAGTCTTACTAGCTTCCGAAATACCGAAACCAAATTGACAACATTTTTGTTTTGAAAAATAATGTCGATCTTCTCCCAGAGCTCATGAGCCTTGCTCTCTTCATTGAAGTTGTTGTATAAGCTCATGTCGATGAAGCACCGTATGTAAGCCGTTGTCTTCATGTGCATCACCTCCCATATCGCGGTGTCGATTTTGTCCGGTCTCTTGTCCTCGAACTGAACCAGCAGCCAAAGGTCTTTAACCACGAGCATGTCCCTCATCTTCGACTTCCACACCGAATAGTTGGAGCCGGTGAGCTTGAACATGCCTCCCAACGAATCGTCCATTTTTTTGTGTTGCCTCGCTCTGATACCACTTTGATAGGAATGCACGCTCCCTTCCGCCACACTCGGCCACAACCGAGTCTAAAATCGAAACACAGAAAAAAACGGATAATGAATTGTTGGGAGACAAGTCCTTCCAGATGGGAAGGGAGAAGAACAGCCAGATGGTGCAGACCCGATATGAACCTGATGAGGAGTACCTGGCTACGGAGAGTCGGATGGTGCAGGCCCGGTGAGAACCGGATGAGGAGTACCCGGCTACGGAGAGCCGGATGGTGCAGACCCGGTATGAACCGGATGAGGAGTACCCGGTTACGGAGAGCCGGATGGTGCAGACCCGGTATGAACCGGATGAGGAGTACCCGGCTTCGGAGAGCCGGATGGTGCAGACCCGGTATGAACCAGATAAAGAGACATATTCGTAAATATGTTTCTGAGAGTCCATCGAGGCTATATTTGTAAATAGCCGAAAAGTCATATTAGTATAAATATGACTTAGGGCAAACTTTTAGTAGTTGTTGTCATTTTCTGTTTTGCACGAGACCAGTGTGCGTAACTGTACAGAGAGAGAGAGAGAGAGAGAAAGAGGTCGTTGCCTCTGTTGTAACTGCCGCATGTGGCGAAGATTTGTGAGCACGAGGTCGGTGCCTCAGTGAACTCACTGTTGTATATTCCTACATAGTGATAGTTTGCAGCCTGTGGGCTGCCGTGGTTTTTCCCCTAGCTTGGGGTTTTCCACATAAACCTCCTGTATATCTTCCTCTTCTTCTTGTCGTGTTTTATTTCCCGTTTTCTGTGTACCATTCTAAGCTCGGTTATGGCCGAGCATTGTGCATAAGGAACGACCAGTTCCCGTCAATTTGGTATCAGAGCAAAACGACACAGAAAATGGACGAATCGTTTGGCGGCATGTTCAAGCTCACCGGCTCCAACTATTCAAGGTGGAAGTCGAAGATGAGGGACATGCTCGTGGTTAAAGACCTCTGGCTGCCGGTTCAGTTCGGGGACAAGAGACTGGACAAAATTGACGCCGCAATATGGGAGGTGATGCACATGAAGACAACGGCGTACATACGGTGCTTCATCGACATGAGCCTATACAACAACTTCAATGAAGAGAGCAAGGCTCATGAGTTCTGGGAGAAGATCGACATAATGTTTCAAAACAAAAATGCTGTTAACCAGGTTTCGGTATTCCGGAAGCTAGTAAGACTCTGGTACCAAGATGGCTCCAGCATGGCGGAGCACATGAATGCCTTCTAGGGGCTGATCCACCAGGCAACTTCATTAGAAGTACCTCTCGCCGATGAGGTACTTGTGCTACTCCTGCTCGGTTCCCTCCCGGATAGCTGGGAGACGTAGGTTGTCACTTTGGGCAACGCCGGGCCGGAAGGAAAATGGTTATCCCTAGCAAGAGTGAAGTCGAGCCTGCTAGATGAGGAGGCGCGTCGGAAAGATAAGGATACGAGCTCCGACTCCAAAGCACTCCTTACCGAATCGGAACGCGGAGGACAGAGAAACCGTAGTCCCTAGAACCGGGAGAAGTCGGGGACACGGTCAAAGTCAAGGGGGAGGCCTACTTGCTTCTATTGCGGCAAGCCGAGACACTTCCAAAAGAACTGTCGGCATTTCCGTAAAGACAAGGAAACCGACGGTACCGATTCGAAGCGGACCCCGGACCGGAACGGGAAAGACCGGAGGGGGCCGGACCGGAAGGGAACGATGACAATCGCGGCAAGTGAAGAGGAGTTGATGCTCATCACCGAGGAGAGTGAGATAAACCTTGCCGGCGACGAGATGACCTGGGTGGTAGACTCCGGAGCGTCGTTCCACCTTACATCGGACTGGAAATGCTTCTCATCCTATTCAGCCGGTGATCATGACTGTGTCCGGATGAGGAATGAAGGAACATGCCGAATTGTCGGCATAGGAGACGTGTGGCTGACAACACCAACCGAATGCAAGTTGCTGCTGAAGGATGTCCGACACGTTCCGGAAGCTCGTCTGAACCTGATATCAGCCGGTCGGCTAGATGATGAAGGCTACATGGGTAGCATCCGGAACGGTGTCATGAAGTTCAACAAAGGGAGCCTGATTGTGGCTCAGGCCCGGAAGGTAAACACACTGTACCTGATGAATGCCCGGTTATGTCCGGAAGAAGTGAACGTGGCATCCGACACTGCCGGTGAGCTGTGGCACAAGAGGCTGTGTCATATGAGCGAGAAGGGGATGAACAGGCTTGTAGACGACAACCTCATTCCAGTGAAGAACGTGCACTTAGAGAAGTGCACTGATTGTCTGGCCGGTAAGCAGAACCGGACCTCCTTCCGACCAAGGCCACCGATGAGACGTAATGCACCACTGGAGTTGGTGCATACGGATGTGTGTCAAGTAGACACGAAGTCACATGCCAGAGCGCAGTACTTCGTGACCTTCATAGATGACCACAACCGGAAGCTATGGGCCACACCGTTGAAGACGAAGGATCAGGTGCTATCCGTCTTCAAAGAGCTCCACGCGAGAGTGGAAAGAGAAACCGGCTGGAAGCTGAAGGCGGTCCGAGCAGATAACGGAGGAGAGTACCGGGGGCAGTTCGAGGAGTACTGCCACTCAAAGGGAATCCAGCTCAAATTTACCGTTCCGAAGACACCGGAACTAAACGGACTGGCCGAGAGGATGAACCGGACCATAATGGAGAGGGTCCGGAGTATGCTAGCGCATGCAAAACTACCCAAGAAGTTTTGGGCTGAGGCACTGTCGACGGCGACATATGTGATAAACAGATCACCCTCAGTACCCTTGGACGGAGACACGCCACAAAGAGTATGGATCGGTAAGGAAGTGTCCTACCGGCATCTGAAGGTGTTGGGGTGTCTCGCGTACGTGTATGTAGCTAAGGACCGGAGAGGAAAGTTAGATCCAAAGACCCGGCCATGCATATTCCTCGGTTACGGTGACGATGAGTTCGGCTACCGAGTGTGGGACCCGGTCGACAAGAAGGTATTCCGGAGTCGAGATATTATCTTGATGGAGGACAAGACGCTCGCCGACTGGGAGTCGGAGAAGAAGATAATGAACTCCGAGTCGACTAGTAAGGATCGACTCTACGATGAGCAGACCCAACCGGCAAGAGACCGGTTAGCACTCGGGGGACCAGCCGGTTACGGTGAGGATACCGAACAGGCAGAAGAAGAAGTAGAGGAAGCCGAAACCGGAACCGGCCAAGACCCCGAATCGGATTCGGATGAAGAGCAAGTGGAGGAGCCGGTTACCGAAGCCCGAAGACGAAGATATCCTCTCAGAGAAAGAAGGGCCCCCCGGAGATTTCCGGATGCAGAGCATGTTCTGCTGACCGATGAGGGGGAGCCGGAAAGCTTCGAAGAAGCGAAGGATGACACCCACAACCGAAAATGGTTAAGTGCCATGCAGGACGAGATGGATTCCTTGCATGAGAACCATACGTACGAATTGGTGGAGTTGCCGAAAGGAAAGCGGGCACTCTGAAACAAGTGGGTGTACAAGTTGAAACCGGGAGATGCTGGCAAACCCCCGAGATACAAAGCCAGGATCGTGGTGAAGGGGTTCCAGCAGAAGAAGGGCGTGGACTTCGACGAGATATTTGCCCCGGTAGTAAAGATGACCTCCATCCGGACGGTGCTGAGTATAGCAGCAAGCATGGACCTCGAGGTAGAGCAGCTGGACGTGAAGACGACATTCCTTCACGACGATCTCGAAGAGGAGATCTACATGCAGCAACCAGAAGGATTCGTGGAGAAAGGGAAGGAGCACCTGGTATGCCGGTTGAAGAAGAGCTTGTACGGACTGAAGCAGGCTCCCCGACAATGGTACCGGAAGTTCGACTCCTTCATGATCGATCAAGGGTACCACAAGACGCAGGCCGATCACTGTGTGTTTGTGAAGAAGTTCGAAGGAGGCGACTTCCTGATACTCCTTCTGTACGTGGATGACATGTTGATTGTCAGACGGGACCAAGTCAAAATACGGATGCTGAAGAAGGCTCTCAACCGGACCTTCTCAATGAAAGACTTGGGTCCGGCAAGACAGATGCTGGGGATGCACATCATCCGGAACCGGCCAAAGAAGCAATTATGGCTGTCATAGGAGAAGTACGTGACAAAGGTGCTTCACCGGTTCAACATGTCAGAAGCGAAACCGGTCGGATCGACACTTCCGACAAACTGCAAGCTATCCGGTAAGCAAAGCCCGAAGATGAAAGCAGAGAAGGCGGATATGATGAAGATTCCATATGCCTCTGTCGTCGGGAGCTTGATGTACGCTATGGTGTGTACCCGACCGGATATAGGATACGCAGTCGGAGTGGTGAGCCGGTTTATGAGCAATCCTGGCACGGAGCACTAGAACGCGGTCAAATGGATACTCCGGTATTTGAAGGGCACTTCAAATATGTGTCTCCGATTCGGCTCAGGAAAACCTCAACTGGACGGTTTCACCGATTCGGACATGTCGGCTGATGTGGATACCAGCCGGTCTACATCCGGGTATGTAATGACATATGCAGGGGGAGCTGTTTCGTGGCAGTCGAGGATGCAGAAGACGGTTGCATTGTCAACCACTGAGGCAGAGTACATGGCAACTGTGGAAGCTGGTAAGGAAATATTATGGATGAAGGACTTCATCGGAGAGCTCGGTATCTGGCAAGAGGAATACCGACTCTATTGCGACAGTCAAAGTGCCATCCACCTTGCTAAGAATGCGGCCTACCATTCTCGGACGAAGCATATCCAACGAAGATATCACTGGATCCGGGAAAGAGTAGATGACCAGGAGTTCGCGCTGACGAAGATCCACACGACTGAGAACGGGTCAGATATGTTGACCAAAGTTCTGATACCCGACAAGCTGGATGCATGCCGAAAGCGGATCGGACTGATAAGACACCCCATGCCGGAGTGAAGGGGGAGTTTGTTGGGAGACAGGTGTCATGATAACAGTCACATTATGCATCGAAAGGATCATGACACTCACATTATGACTCGAAAGGATTTGAACCCACGACCCTGTTGTACACATGTCAAATCCTTAACCATTGTATTAATATTCTTATATGTATAGTCTCTAGAATATGAAATCTAATATCATAGGAATATTCTATATTACTCTACATTCTAGAATGACCTAGAATATTCTAGAGTGTTCTATACCACTAGAACCTTCTAGAATACTCTAGAGATCTGCTAGATTACTCTACATTCTAGGATAACCTAGAATATTCTAGAGAGTTCTCTATTACTTATAAATAGGAATCTACCACCCAACCCAAACCTAAATTGGTTCAACGCCATTTTGTAGCCTACTCTTTGTAATCCATTTTACGCTTCAATATAATAATTCTCTTTCAATTATCTCTTCGTCTCTTCCACTTTGTCTCTTCGTATCTTGAATAAGCTTCCCAACCCAGTAGCCGTAGGAGTCATCGATGGACGTCCCATAGCATCAGGAGATATAGTCGAGGAGTCCGAGCCAATTAGGATAGTTCTTGGCAATTTGGCAAGCCTAATCTCTTTCAATATTATTCGTAGTCCGGACCACCCAATAGTTCTAGGTCTCCCCTGGTTTGAACTCCATAACCCGAAGATTGATTGGATGAAAAGAACAATTGAGGAGACTCGGGAAAAAAGCACAAATCCCGCATCCCTTTCTCCTACATGTGCTAATAGATCCCCGGAGTTATCGCCCATCTCTTTACGACAGTTGCGGGAGGAAGGGGGGAACGAGGCCATGTTCGTCTTCGCAATAGTAGCAACTCCATCATCCACTTCACGTGACGCGGATATTAAACTACCAGAGAAATACAAGGAGTTTTCAGATGTCTTTGATAAGGTGAAGGCCAATACATTGCCGGAGCATCGGCCATACGACTGCCCTATTGACTTACAACCAGGGAAAGAACCTCCATGGGGCCCAATTTATAATCTCTCCCCTGTAGAGCTAGAGACTTTGCGGGAATATATTGATGAGAATCTGGCAAACGGATTCATTCGGCATTCTAGATCCCCTGCTGGTGCACCTATCTTCTTCGTTAAGAAGAAGAATGGAACTCTTCAGTTGGTCGTGGATTATCGAGGGCTAAACAAAGTGACTATCCGAAATAGATATGCTCTACCATTAATCCCGAATCTTTTGGAACGTCTCAGTGGTGCAAAATATTTCACGAAGTTGGACCTTCGCGGAGCATATAATCTAGTTCGGATTCGCCCGGGGGATGAATGGAAGACAGCTTTCCGCACTCGCTATGGACATTTTGAGTATATAGTGATGCCATTTGGTCTCACGAATGCACCTGCTGTTTTCCAACATATGGCGAACGATATTTTTCGAGATTTTCTTGATATCTTCACTATAGTTTACCTAGATGATATTTTAATCTACTCAAAGACCCAAGAGGAGCATGATGCACATGTTCGTCAAGTACTGTGCCGACTCCGAGAATATGGTCTCTACGCAAAATTAGAAAAGTGTAGTTTCGGCCAGAATCAAGTGGAATTTTTGGGGTATGTTGTATCGTCAAATGGTATTGCTATGGACCCCATGAAGGTGCAGGCAATTTTAGAGTGGCAAACGCCCCTTTCAGTGCGTGATGTGCAATGTTTTCTCGGGTTTGCAAATTTTTATCGAAAATTTATTAAAGATTATTCCAAGGTTGTGCTTCCGCTTACTCAGCTCACACATAAAGATCAACCATTTATATGGAGTTCAGATGCATCCGAGGCATTCGAAAGCTTAAAACGAGCATTTACAACGGCACCTATCTTAGCACATGTCGACCCAACAAAACGCTTCATCCTCGAAGCCGATGCATCCGATTTTGCACTAGGGAGTGTCCTCTCGCAGACTGGAGATGATGGACAACTGCACCCTGTCGCCTTTCATTCACGAAAGTTTGAAGCTGCAGAGATCAACTACGAGATCCATGACAAAGAGCTTCTTGCAATCGTGGATTCGTTTCAACAATGGCGACATTTCCTAGAAGGTTCTTCTCAGCAGATCATTGTCTACAATGATCATAAGAACCTGACTTATTTCCAAAATGCTCGAGTCTTGAGTCGGCGACAAGCCCGGTGGGCGCAATTTTTGACTCACTTCGACTTTATCATCATATATCGCCCTGGGATGCAGCAAGGCAAAGCAGATGCTCTTTCTCGGCGCTCTTATATGGAACTTCGTCCAGGGGAACCTGCTTTTGAGCATCAAAAACAAATCCTTTTGGGTCCTAATCGATTACGATTAATGGTAGTTAACGCCACAACAGCTCTTGAAAATTCCACTCTTCTTGATTCCATTCGAGATCATATGGCCACTGATGATTTCGTCAAGGATGTTTTGGATCATATCGTCCCGGATCGTGCTTCTTGCTCACAGTCGAAAAATCCTCGTAATGACTATTGTCAGTTCTATTGGCATGATGGTTTTCTATTTCGACAAAATTTATTGTATGTTCCTGATGGTCCCCCACGGCTACAAGTTTTGCAACATTGCCATGACTCACCAATGGCTGGTCATTTTGGAGTTCACAAGACTCTAGAATTAATTTCTCGACGCTATTGGTGGCCTCGCCTTCGTCATTTTGTTGAGGAGTATGTTCGGAGTTGTGATATATGTTGTCGATCAAAGAATCCTCGTCACCGACCCTATGGCTTACTACAACCACTTCCCATTCCGGAAACACCTTGGAAGTCTATATCCTTGGACTTCATTACTGACCTCCCTCCGCACATGCATCTTCATCCGGTGTTTCATGTATCCCTTTTGGAACCTTATACTACAAGTTCAATTCCGGGCCGTCTTACGACACCCCCACCACCTGTCGAGTTCTTGGACGGGCCTGAATTTGAAGTTGCTGCCGTTCTCGATTCTAAAATCGTGCGCAACAAGTTGTATTACTTGGTCGATTGGCTAGGCTATACCCCCAATGATCGAACTTGGGAACCTGCCACAAATCTTTCCAATGCTGCAGAACTCGTCAATGCATTTCATCGCCAATATCCTTGTAAACCAGGTCCTAATACAAACCCTACGACCCGTGAGACGTGTCGTCGAAGAAGGGGGATAGTGTCATGATAACAGTCACATCATGCATCGAAAGGATCATGACACTCACATTATGACTCGAAAGGATTTGAACCCACGACCTTGTTGTACACATGTCAAATCCTTAACCATTGTATTAATATTCTTATATGTATAGTCTCTAGAATATGAAATCTAATATCATAGGAATATTCTATATTACTCTACATTCTAGAATGACCTAGAATATTCTAGAGTGTTCTATACCACTAGAACCTTCTAGAATACTCTAGAGATCTTCTAGATTACTCTACATTCTAGGATAACCTAGAATATTCTAGAGAGTTCTCTATTACTTATAAATAGGGATCTACCACCCATCCCAAACCTAAATTGGTTCAACGCCATTTTGTAGCCTACTCTTTGTAATCCATTTTACGCTTCAATATAATAATTCTCTTTCAATTATCTCTCTATCTCTTTTTCTCTCTCTTTCTCTCTCTCAGTCTTGACAGTGTTATCGGAGCCTTCGAATCTTGTTTATCGCTGTCCTAGTGCTGTCGGTGTCTCCGAAACTAGCTTGAAACTCTTTAACAAAGGCCTCGAAATCCTCCAGCAATGGTGATTTCTTCTCGAGAAGTGGTGCGAACCATGCTAATGCCGTACCGCATAGCAAAGTTCCCACTAATCCCACACGAGCAGCATCAGTTGGATACCGATTGGGATGTAGCTGAATAACTAAACGAACTTGATTCAAAAAGCCTCGAAATAAAGACCTCGTACCATCAAACTTGGCAGGGAGGCTGATCTTTGGCTCTCTAGGGGAGTTCTGAGCCCCCGACGCTTGCTCTCGTAATGACAATATAGTCGCCTCAAGTTGATGAACCCGCTGTGATAACTCTTCATATTGTTGAGCTTTTTCGGCGCTCACGTGTTGTAGATCTCCAAGTAGCCTTTGATTCTCATGCTCTAATGCCACAAATTTATTCGTGAGCATGTCGAGCTCAGAAAGAACACGCATGTATTCTTGTTTGCTCACGGACTCCATAGCTTATGAGGGGAGAGGAGAAGGAAGAAGAGAACTTGTTAGGGTTTGTGGAAGACGAAGAGATGAAAGGAAAAAAATTGGTTCAAACTGTCAAGACTGAGAGAGAGAAAGAGAGAGAAAAAGAGATAGAGAGATAATTGAAAGAGAATTATTATATTGAAGCGTAAAATGGATTACAAAGAGTAGGCTACAAAATGGCGTTGAACCAATTTAGGTTTGGGTTGGGTGGTAGATCCCTATTTATAAGTAATAGAGAACTCTCTAGAATATTCTAGGTTATCCTAGAATGTAGAGTAATCTAGCAGATCTCTAGAGTATTCTAGAAGGTTCTAGTGGTATAGAACACTCTAGAATATTCTAGGTCATTCTAGAATGTAGAGTAATATAGAATATTCCTATGATATTAGATTTCATATTCTAGAGACTATACATATAAGAATATTAATACAATGGTTAAGGATTTGACATGTGTACAACAGGGTCGTGGGTTCAAATCCTTTCGAGTCATAATGTGAGTGTCATGATCCTTTCGATGCATAATGTGACTGTTATCATGACACTTCAATTATCTCTCTATCTCTTTTTCTCTCTCTTTCTCTCTCTCAGTCTTGACAACAGGTCCCTCCGGATGGGAAGGGAGAAGAACAACCGGATGGTGCAGACCCGGTATGAACCAGATGAGGAGTACCCGGCTACGGAGAGCCGGATGGTGCAGACCCGGTATGAACCGGATGAAGAGACATATTCGTAAATATGTTTCTGAGAGTCCATCGAGGCTATATTTGTAAATAGCCGAAAAGTCATATTAGTATAAATATGACTTAGGGCAAACTTTTAGTAGTTGTTGTCATTTTCTGTTTTGCACAAGATCAGTGTGCATAACTGTACAGAGAGAGAGAGAGAGAGAGAAAGAGGTCGTTGCCTCTGTTGTAATTGCCGCCTGTGGCGAAGATTTGTGAGCACGAGGTCGGTGCCTCAGTGAACTCACTGTTGTATATTCCTACATAGTGACAGTTTGTAGCCTGTGGGCCGCCGTGGTTTTTCCCCTAGCTTGGGGTTTTCCACGTAAACCTCCTGTGTATCTTCCTCTTCTTTTTGTCGTGTTTTATTTCCCGTTTTCTGTGTACCATTCTAAGCTCGGTTGTGGCCGAGCGTTGTGCATAAGGAACGACCAGTTCCCGTCATGAATGCACGACACAGAGGAGAGAAAGAGTACACAGGATGTTTACGTGGAAAACCCAAACTAGGGAAAAACCATGGCAGCCCACAGACTACGAACTATCACTATATCACAAAGATTACAACAGTGAGCTAACGGAGGCAACGACCTCGTGCTCACGATCTTCGCCACACGCGGCGGTTACAACGGAGGCAATGACCTCTTCGTTTCTTTCTCTCTCTCTCTCTCTGTACACTGTTGCGCTCTAATCTTGCGCCAACAAGAATGACAACACCCACACGCATGCAATAGTTTGCCCTAAGTCATATTTATACTAAAATGACTTTTCAACTATTTACAAATATAGCCCCGATGGACTCTCAGAAACATATTTACGAATATGTCCCTTCATCCGGTGATCATTCTTCACCGGGCCTGCATCATCCGGCGCTTGCCGGGCACTCATCATCCGGTTCTTACCGGGTCATCCGTAGCCGGGTACTCCTCATCCGGGTACTCCTCATCCGGTTCTCACCGGGTCTTCATCATCCGGTTCTCATCGGGTCTTCCGTAGCCGGGTATTCCTCATCCGAAGGGACCTGTTTCCTAACAAACTCCCCCTTCACTCCGACATGGGGTGTCTTACTAGTCCGACCCGCTTTCGACATGCATCCAGCTTGTTAGGTGTCAGTACTTTGGTCTTTCCTGAATGGGGCATTGCCGATGTGCCGAATGGGATGTGTGGTGTCGTCTCCCGTCTCTATGAAGTCGGGTTGATCCGGCGTTCGTAAATCACGAAACCACTCTTCGTGAGATGTCATGTGATGTGAGGCGCCGGAATCGACGAACCACACGACTTCTGAGTTGGAGGCGCTTGCGGAGTTGGAGGCCGACATAGAGTTTGCTCTATGCCTCATTACGAATAGTCCACCGTAATCATCGTATTCGGAGTTGACGACGTAATTCGTGAGTTGTCGACTTGTTGAAGCCGACTCGTTTCTTCTTTTTCAGCACTCCTCCTCGCGGTGACCGATTTTGCCGCAATAGTTGCAAGTTGCATGCCTCGTTTGCCGACCTTGTTCGGCATGGAAGCTCCCCCTTCTTCCGAAGGTTCCTTGATGGCTTCTGTGAAGGTTTGAGTTCCCTTCGTGTGATGGGCCGAATTGGCCTCTTTTACTGTCGTGACCTCGTCCTCGGCCACCGTCCGAGCTTGAGAAGAACATTTGTCCTTCTGACTTCTTCGTCTTGGTTCGGATGTGGTTCTCTTCGACCAATAACATTGATTGGAGGTCGAAGAACGAAGGAGGGTTTTCTCTCGCCCAGATTGCCGTCCGTAATGGATCAAATCGTTGTGCGAGGCCGCCCAAGCATACCTGAACTATCTTGTCTTCATCAACATTTATGTTGATGGAGCCAAGCGAGTCGCAAATGCTCTTGATCTTGGCAGTGTAATTTGACATGGACATATCTTCTTGCCGAATGTTGTTCAACTCTTGTCAGAGTTGAAGCTTTCAGGTGGTCGTGTTGGCGGCGAAAATTTTCTTTAAATTCGCCCACGCTTCTTTAGGCGTCTTGGCGTCTCATATGTGGCTAAGCATGTGGTCGTGGACACATGTTGCCAAGCAATACATGACTCGACTCGCCGCTTGCTCCCATGTTGCGTAGTCAGCATTCTTTGAGTCGGGTCGATTTTCTGGTGCGCCGTTGATGTAGTTCCAATACCCTTGGCCGACGAGGTATTGGGTCATCTTGTACTCCCAAGATGAATAACTGCTCCGGTCTAGCTTTTCATTAGGGAGCGAGCTACCCATTTGTGTCTTCATGTTAATTGTAGTGTCTTCTCTTCTTTTGCTTTTCTTCCTTCGATCATGTACACATGCTATGTAGCGGCACTACGGTAGCCGATAGTCGGATTTTGTCGTTGGCGTCTCGAACACACAATCACGGAGTTGGGTGGGCTTAGTGGATTTTCTAAACCACACGCTTTGATACCATGTTAATAATTAGGTAAGTAATTAAGCAATGATTAACTAGTACCTAATTATGTGATTAGTTGATAAGTGGAAGATTAAGTGATATGTGTGTGTATGTATGTATGTGAGAGGAAGAGAGAGAGGAAGTTACACTTATGAACAACACAAGATGGGGGATGATTAACTCTATATTAAATTAGCAACATCATTATCAAATACAAAAATACCTACAATGAGGTATATATAGATCTCATGTGCAAGGGTGCACATGTGTGAGGATAATATAAGTATAAAAGTGTAAGTCCTATATTAAATGTACTTGGGAGTGGAGGATCTAGAATATCCCACTTAAGTACAAGGTCCTATTTAAGGCGTTATAGTCAACACTTCTAACTAGATTCTATATAAGTAATTACGAAGTTACATGGTTGACTAAATAACTAAACTAAGTTGAGCTTGATCTCTCAACAGTTAAAAACAATAAAACAACACGTAAGATGATCGACAAAAAAGGGACAAAAATACGCATAGCAAGGAGAAATGCTTATGTGTTCTTTGGGTTTCCAAGCATTAAGGTAAACCTAAGGGTTTTATGTGGATCATTACATTGTCTCATCAAATCAAAATCAGATGTTACGACAACAATTTTACTTCAAGTGCTGGCCTCTTCCTTTGCTTGGATTTACACTCTTTGTAAGTGTACAATAAGCTACAATTAAATGTGTTATATCATATATGAGAACAATCAACATAATAAAATGAAAAACTACATGAACCTACCTACTTTTGCAAGATCTAAGATACCAGTACCAAGATTAAGGTGTTGCCAAAAGGATGAAATTTCGTCTTGGGTCTAGTACGCAAGTTCTTGATCTAACAGTTAAGGTTGAGACGATACATAATCATATTTGTTTAGATCCTATGGTCTCATGACCTAGTTGTATGTTTTCTTTATCAAAATATATGAGATGTGTCATGAAGAGAAGGAATATGACGTTGATTGGCAAAGACATGATGTGGGTGTGTACACACTAAGGAATATCTTCCCAATCATAGGACATGCCTTTCTTTTGCAATCCCCATGACACTTTTAGTGATGAGAGAACATTTGCCCTAAATGAAGTTTTGAAATACATTTGGAAACTTACTCTCAAATTCCCAAGAAGTAGGATTGGAGAAAGGATGAGATTTCCATGCATCCAAAAATTGACAAGAAGTATGCTTGCTCAATTTCTTCTCTTATTTGTTGATGATAAGACCCCATCTTAAGTCAACCACCGAAGGACTTTGCAATTCTAGTCTACCAACCATTTTCACCTCAGAGACATTTTTTTGCCCCAAAGATTTCGTTCATTAGTATTAAGAATCCTTGTAAGCTAAAATGTATGTCTTCATGATAGAGGCCTTATTGTTTGACAGTACAACAAGCAACCTACTAAATGCATTTGAACAAGGCATTTATCGCCAATGCCATTAGGTGTTGAGTGAACCAACTCAACGTGGGCTGGATCGGCTGAACAAGCCGAGAGCCGGATCAGAGAGAATCGGATCAGTATAGAACCGGTAGGCCGTTAGAGGCATACAATTTTAGCCTAATAGATAGGCATATTTTTAGGAGTTAGTGTCAGAGATCAGTTATGAGCATTGAAGTACTTTTCAGTACTTCGGTTAGTCCTTTATGGATTTGTGTAAATAGTGCTCATAGAGCACATTCGAATGTACAGAGTACAGAGTATTTCTTAAATTGAGTTCTTGTTCTGATCTGTCTGTCTCTCCCTCGTTCTCTATGTATTCTTTCAAGCTTTCCATTAAACCTTTGTTCATTCTCTATTGTTATTCGGCTAACACTCACCTCGAAGCTTTCCAACGGCTGATTGAAAGGCTCGATGATGATCAACTCGGAACACAATTACAGTTCGAACGATACGAGCGGGAGCGCCGGCGGTTAGAAGCGGAGAAAAGAATGGTGGCCATAAATATTAGCGATGAGGAACAACCGGAAGAGCTACCAAACCAGCAGCCGAAGGCAGTCAGAGTGAAGTAGCCAGATGGAGCCTGTACGGATCGAACGGAAGAAGCCGGGATGGAACAAGCAGAGCAAGCCAAAATTGGAGAGAACATCGGAGCCGAAGAACAGCAGGAGTGACGAAGCTAATCGTGGGTTCGACGTTGTCGTGAAGAAAACCGTCCCTAGGTGGAAACCGAGTTTAGCATGTGTAAACCGGCCCTTGCACGCAAGTGCACTTTTCGTTGTATAGTAAGTAG
The DNA here is from genome assembly GCF_043228905.1 of Azolla caroliniana. Classification (NCBI taxonomy): domain Eukaryota; kingdom Viridiplantae; phylum Streptophyta; class Polypodiopsida; order Salviniales; family Salviniaceae; genus Azolla; species Azolla caroliniana. The sequence continues at coordinate 5,478,733 of NW_028230451.1, read as the reverse complement.
GTAGGTACAAGTCGGCTGAGGTGAAATCCTAGGTAGCACGCATTCAATAGGGAGAGAATCGAATTGTATCTCTGTCCGAAAGGACAGAGAATTAATATGATGTAACGGGTGATAACGGCCTCCCTCCTTGTGCTATAAAAGAGCGGGAGAGGAATGAAAGCGGGATCGCGCGTGAGGGAGGAGAGGGTGTTGTAGGACCGAGTGCCGAGCTCTCTCTTCTCCTCCGATCGTCGGTCTCTATGGGGTGGGGAGGTCGCTGCCTCTGCTTCGTGGACAACTCATGCGCTTCCGGTAGAGGCTCTCCCCTTTTTGTTTCTTTGAGTTGGGTGTGTTCTGTCGGTGTGTGTGAGTGGGATCCCCGTGTCGGGTCCATCGCCACCTTGCCGGTTATAACCGTCAGAGTTTGCAATCTCTGAATATTGTAATCTACTATTACTGTAATTAAGTGTGCTGTTTGTTTCTCTTTCCTTCTCCCTGTTGCGTATCTGCTAGATCTCTCTCTCTCTCTCTCTCTCTCTCTCTCTCTCTCTCTCTCTCTCGCTCCTCGGTTCAAGGCCCCCGTGGTCCCGCCTCTTTCTGCATGCACGTTGTCGCGTTGTTACGCGCGTGCGTGGAGAAGGGCGGAACCACGGGGGTCTTGGACTAAGGAGAAGGGGAGAAGGAATAGGACTTCGGAATGGAGCTTAGCACAAGAAGAGGAAGAATGAACAAGAGGAAGATGGAGGCCAAATGCTCAACAAGATATATTAGAACCGAAAACCGATTACAAAATGGCGGCCGCGTAGGCCGCACCAAACGACTATGATAAACCCGAAACCCTAATCCGACGAAGAAGAAAAGAAACCCTAAACCTAACGCTCGTCCTATGTGGTATACCTTCCGCACTCAAAATAGGCAACCCCCACAATGGTGCTCTTCCTCTCCCTTTATAGCACAAGGAGGGAAGACCGTTACATAAAGGTGCTACAAAATATCCCCTTTCAATCAATGGGGATATTTCCCTTGATTTTAGGGGAGGTGGGAAGGATGGGTCTTAACTCCCACCTCTACACGAACTACTATGTACCTATCTCTCTCTCTCACGTGGATGTGCGCGAAAAAGCACATCACCTTTACACTTTACAAATCCTAAGGTGCATTTCTAGCACCACACTTATCACTATCGACAAATAGAAATACAACATCTTGATGTGCAACGTTGCACATCGCGGGTTTGCTTACTTCGCTCGGTTTTCCGCCTATGGACGAAAATCTTCACGACATCCGCCCCCACCTAACCGCACATCCACCGGTATGTGCCAAAAGGGGAACAAAACGCGAGATTTTCGGCCAAGGCGGCTAACCGAGCCCTTGACAACCTCGTGGGCTTGCCCGGCTTTGTCTTCCACTTCGAGCAAGTCCACCCCGTCCACACGAACCACCGTCGCCTTCCGGCCCACCATCTCCGCCGAATGGTCTCGAACCGTCGGCTCCGTCCGATCCGCCACACTTGACGACGTTCGCCGAGTCGTTGCCTCCACCCGATCCGCCACGTCCACCGTGTTTCCTCGAACCACCGTCTACATCCGGACCGCCGTTTCCGATGCCCGCGCTTTCTTCCCCGATCGGTCCTCCCGAACGCCGTTGCCGACCCTTTGTCTGCCTCGCATATCCTCCGGATCCGCCTTTTTCGTGCCGCGCACCTCGTCGTGCCGACTCTTCTCGCTCCGCGCTTGCCTTCCGTAGGCTTTCCCCGTACGTCGGTGTCGTCCTCCGAATGCGTGCTCGTGCTTCGGTCCTTCGATGACCCCATCACGCATTTTTCGCCTTCCCTTTGCTTGTCGTGCTCTCTCGCCGTAGAGCATACCATCGTTCCCGTGCTCGTTGCTTGGCCCTCATGCGGCCGCATTGCACGTTTCGCATTCCGCTCCTCTTCGCGTACCCTTTCGGAAAGGTACCTTTCTTCCCCGACCTCCGTTTCGCTCGGAGGAACACCCTCTTGGCCCTCTTGGCCCGCTCGACCGCACACATCCTTCGTGATGTCGTGTTCGTTCTTTTGGGCGCATACATCTTCGTTCTCCGCGACCTCCCGTATGCCTCTCTCGGTGCCTTCATCCGTTGTGGCCTTCGTCCCCTCGCCGCCACCGTCCGCCACTCTTGGTCTCACGTCGGCACTCGCGCCGACCGCCGGAGTCTCTATAGCCGGTGTGGAGGATCCCTCTCGGGCCTTATCTTCGTGGCCGCCGGTCTTAGCCTCTCCGTAGGCCACCTCTTCCCACCAATCTTCCCTAGCATCGTGCCAGGTCTTGTCGTCGCCGCCTTCCTCCTTGTATTCGCCTCTCGAAGGCGTGATCCGACCGTCATCTTCGGTCGCTCGATGTGGCTCCTTCGTAGGCATGCTTGTGTCTTGGCCCTCCATCGGCCGTATTGCATGCATCTCGTCTCGCTCTTCCGCCGTAGACCCGACCTCCGTGTCGGTCTTCTCCTCCTTTGTCGCCGTAGCCCGTTCCGACACGGGCTCGCCGTCTTGGACCCACCCGTCCACCATCTCGTACCGGATATCCGTTCCAGTAACCTCGTACGCTCCGGCCTCCGACTCCTCGCCGCCACCCGCCGTTTCTCCGGTCTTATGTTGATCCGCAACCGTCGTAGTCTCTAGAGTGGGTATGGAGGGTCTCGTTTGTTTCCGTTTTTCCCCCGAACCATGGTCGTCGTGCCCGGTTAGCCTCCATCTCGCGCTTACCGGCTCCCATCGTAACCGTAACCGTAACCGTAACCGGCCAATCGGTCTCGCCGGCTTCCTTCGGTTTGGGCCCGGTTCGCCGGCCCTTACTCTCTTCTTCTTCCGTGCCGTATTCCGGTCGGGTCGGTTCCCGACTCTCTCCTCGTTTCCGCTCCGGTCCTCTCCGTCAGACCCACCGTATACGCCCATTCCGGGCCCCGCATACTCGTCTTCGTATGCGCTCTCTCCGGGCCTCACCTCCTCACGGTCACCGCCTATCTCTCCGGTCTCACGTTGGCATTCGAGCACAACCGCCGAAGTCTCCGGCCCCGGTGTCAAGGGGTCTTGCCTCCGTCCGCTCCAATCTTCCTTCTCGTTTCTGTTGCCCGCCTTGCCGCCGTCACCTCCCGTCGCACTAAGCCTCATGCCGGCACTCGGGCCGGCCATTGGAGCCTCTAGGATTGGTGTGGGTAAGGACCCGGCACCGCCACTTGTTGTCTCCATAGCCGCTTTCGTTCGGACGTCGTTGTCCGCGGCTCCCCCATCTCCGATTCCGTAAGCCTCTAGTATGCTTGCCACCACCTCTTCTTCGCCGTTGTCCGCATCATTTTGTTTGCCCGCCTTGCCGCCGCCACCGCCCGTCGTTCTAGGTCTCGTGCCGGCACTCGGGCCGACCGCCGAAGCCTCTAGGGCCGGTGTGTGGAAGGTCGCGGCACCACCGCTCGCCTCCTCTCCGCTCGATGTTTTGGGCCGCCGTGCCCCGAATCTTCCGCCCACTTTCGAAGTGGCGCTCTCCGCACCGGCCTCATCCTTGGCCGTCCATTCGCCGCAAGACGAGAGGGTTGCTCGCTCCGCACCCTCTCCCATGTCGTCGTCGTTTCGGTTGCCCGCCTTGCCGCCGCCACCGTCCGTCACTCTAGGCCTCTCGCCGGCTCTCGGGCCGGGTGCCGGAGTCTCTAGGACCGGTGTGTGGAAGGTCGCGACACCACCACTCCTCTCGTCCGTAGCCACCTCCATTCGGACATCGTTGTCCGTGGCTACCCCGTCTTCGGTTTCGCAAGCATCGAGTATGCTTGCCGCCGCCTCTTCTTCGCCGGTCTCGTCCTCATCCCGGTTGTCCGCCTTGCCGCCGCCACCGTCCGTAGCTCTAGGTCTCGTGCCGGCACTCGGGCCGACCGCCGAAGCCTCTAGGGCCGGTGTGTGGAAGGTCGCGACACCGACGCTCGTCTCCTCCCGACTCGATGTTTCGGGCCACCGTGTCCCGAAACCGTAGTTACCGGCCTCCATGGCCGTCGCTTCACCGCAAGGCAAGAGGGTCGCTTGCTCCGCACCCTCTCCCATGTCACCGTCGTACGCCCTTCCGGCCTCGATTTTCGCCGTCACGATCTCGCACGCCTCCCATACCAACGCCTCGAAGTCGTACTCCTCCGGTTGGTCGTGCATCGAGCTCTCTTCCGGCGGTGGTGTGTAGCCGCCCACCGCCCTCTCTTCTCCGCCGCTCGCGGGTCGTGTTGTGGCCGACCACCTCTTATCATGTTGTCGGCACACCCGTTCTACTTCAGGCCACTGCTCGGTGAGACCATGCGCCCCATAATCGTCTTGAAGCTCGAACATGATGTCCATCCTCTCCTCATGATGGACCGTCTTCAAAAATAGGAGGACTTTGTCCGCCCCCACCGATTTTCGTTCCCACTCCGAGAGTTGAGAGAAACGACGCTCGAACTCTCGGAATGCCTCTATTGCGCTCCGATGGCGCCTCGCCGACGCCATCCACCGATCGAACTCTCGCCGACCTCTTACCTCCGATTCCGCGCACCCGTATGCCTCCATTAGAGCCCCTTCAAAGGACTCCCACGATTCGTGAGCTTCTTGGAGCTCCTTGACCTCCTCGTACTTTGATGCGGCCGCCGCTCGACGAAAGAACTCTAGCCTCGTCGCTTCGTCCACGCCCATCCCCGTCATTTCCGCATAGTAGGCTCTCAAAAATTTTGGGACCTCCTTCCCATCGAACCGGCCGACTAGACGGACCACCCTTTCGACCGCTTGTTGAGCCGCCTCTCGCCTCGCCCTCTTCCGTCCGGCGTCCATCAAGATCTTTGTCATCATTTCCTCGAAGTCGAAGCCTTCTTCCATCTCTTTCTCCCTTGCCGCCCTTCACGCCGGGTTCACCAAAGATGTCGCGTTGTTACGCGCGTGCGTGGAGAAGGGCGGAACCACGGGGGTCTTGGACTAAGGAGAAGGGGGAGAAGGAATAGGACTTCGGAATGGAGCTTAGCACAAGAAGAGGAAGAATGAACAAGAGGAAGATGGAGGCCAAATGCTCAACAAGATATATTAGAACCGAAAACCGATTACAAAATGGCGGCCGCGTAGGCCGCACCAAACGACTATGATAAACCCGAAACCCTAATCCGACGAAGAAGAAAAGAAACCCTAAACCTAACGCTCGTCCTATGTGGTATACCTTCCGCACTCAAAATAGGCAACCCCCACAATGGTGCTCTTCCTCTCCCTTTATAGCACAAGGAGGGAAGACCGTTACATAAAGGTGCTACAAAATATCCCCTTTCAATCAATGGGGATATTTCCCTTGATTTTAGGGGAGGTGGGAAGGATGGGTCTTAACTCCCACCTCTACACGAACTACTATGTACCTATCTCTCTCTCTCACGTGGATGTGCGCGAAAAAGCACATCACCTTTACACTTTACAAATCCTAAGGTGCATTTCTAGCACCACACTTATCACTATCGACAAATAGAAATACAACATCTTGATGTGCAACGTTGCACATCGCGGGTTTGCTTACTTCGCTCGGTTTTCCGCCTATGGACGAAAATCTTCACGACAACGCGCGTAACAACGCGACATAATTGGTGAACCCGACGTGAAAAGGTGGCAAAGGAGTCGAAAGATGAGGGGATCGGAGATAGCAGAGGCAATGGCAGTAGCCGTCGACCGGTTGGTAAGCGCTCGTGAGGGGATAGGTACCCTAGACAGAGCCGTTGAATCGATCGTCAGCACTATAGGCCGGTTCGGAGGGAAAGACGCCACAAGTTATTTGGAGGCTTACCTGGCCGAAATGATCATGAGGGATATCCTGGTGGACAGGCGGCTGTCCGGATTCCCTCGGGTGGTGACGCCGAGCATCCACGCGGAGGTGCTCGAGGTGTTGGTCGGATGCCAGACTTGGGAGGAGTTCAAGTTGCGGCTCCTCGAGAAGTACGGGTTTGACGACTCGTTTCGGATGTCGAGGTGGGACTTCATGGCGTGGGTGGAAAGCCCCGGAAAGGGGAGGAACACGTCGGTGCTCCTCCAGGAGTTCGAAAAATGGTTCGCGCGGCTGTCGACGCTGGACCGGACATTGCTCGAAACAAGTCGGGTACTACTGTTTGTCAAGACAGGGAAAAGGTGGGTCCCCTATTGGAAACGGACGAAGGGCTCACGGCAGACTAGGTCGTGGTAAAACGGGTCTGCAGCCGTTTCGACAAACAGCGCGATTGGAGCGACGAAAGCTCGTCGGGGTCAGGGCCGGTCCCGGGGAGGAGGCATGAGGAGCCGATATCGGTGTCGGCCGGTAGGAAGGAAGAGACCCGAATCTGGCCAGAGTCGGGGTCGGCATCGAATGACGTGGTCAGAGGCCCATCCGGAGGAGCGGCTCTGGAGGAGCTGACACAGATGGTGCGCGACCTGTAGAGCTCATAGGCCCGGAGAGACAGCGTCGAACAACCTCGCGACTGAAGGCCACTGGCTGGGCAGCGGTGCATGTGGTGTGACACGATCAGTCACATTCGGAGGGATTGCGCGGATTTCGCCGACGCGCTCAAGGCCAACGTGGTGTACCTTTGGAACGAGCGGGTGCATGCGAGCGAGACCTAGAATTGAATATGGGGCGCGACGGAATGAAGAGGTTGATGGAAGAGGCCGCGGCACGACACGTTGAAGCTGTTAACTACTCAGTGACGGCGGGAATTCGGGTCGGGGGTGATGAGACCCGGAAGGTGAAGGACTCCAGATTCTAGCCGCTAGTGCTAGAAGGCCTCTCCGGAGTTCGGCTGAAGAAGGAAGAGGCGGACCACGCGGAACAACGGGTCCAGGAGGTCACCGGTTGGGACGATCCGGTCGAAGAGAAAACGGGCTTCGTAGAAGCCGCTTGCCAGAACTACGAGGTTCTGGTGGAAGACAAATGGGCTGGAAAGGCCGGAGGGGTCGGTCCCCCGCAGAGGTATGAGACCCGGTTCGGACCGAAACCGACCGGTGCCGGCAACCTAGGCGCGCCGGACGGAAAGAAGCAGGCAGGGTTTCGGTTGAGCACCGAAATCGAAAGGACCACAAACCTGCGAAAGGTCCTGGAGGAACGTATCCTCGACAGCAAAGTTGAGTTGTCGCTGAGGGAAGTGCTTGGGATCGCCAAGAAGGAGTTCCATGACTCCATCGTAGACTTGGTGAAGAGGAAAAGGATGTCGACGGAGCCGGAACCGGAGAAGCCGATGGAAATGTGGACCACGCACTTGGAAGACACGGCCCTAGAAGACGAGTTGGCGGAAAGCCACTACACGAAGCCGCATTGGGCCAAGGCAACTACGAAAACCCCTGTACGGATCGGCAACGTTCCGGAACCGGTGGTGGCCTTGGTAGACCATGGATCCGAAATCAACTTGATGTCCATGTATTTCTACAGGAGGGGTAAATGGCCGATCAACACCAAGCATGGCTGGAAAATACGGGTAGCGACGCGCGCCACGGAAGAACTACATGGAGCCTGTCCGAACGTACGGGTGAAAATCGGCGATGTCGAGATCGACCAACACTTCTTCGTGCAGGAGACGTCCTCACATCCGGTTATACTAGGAGAGCCATACATCACGGCGGCAAGGATGGAGACCAAGGTGCTGGACAACGGTTCGGCCTATGCAAGAGTCAAGAGCTAGGATGGGCGTCACTTGGTCCAGTTCCTGACGGTGCGACCGAACCATGAGGCCCTCGGCGGCGAAACCCGAGGGGATTTTTAGAGAGGGCTATCAAGGCGTGGGGCCGCGATAGTCCGGACACCCGGGAAAAACCCCACAAATGTACAGTACGGAAGAAGAATTGTACCATAGGTAGGAAATTTTGGTTCTCCGACAACGAAGGTTGTACTATGGCCGGCGTCAACGGCTGGGAAATGAAGCGAGCTCGCTCCTCGGTTCAAGGCCCCCGTGGTCCCACCTCTTTCTGCACGCACGCGCGTAACAACGCGACAACGTTGTCGTGAAGATTTCCGGCTATGGTGAGAAAACCGGGAGGGACAAATAAAATGGGGATGTGCAACGTTGCACATGCACTTGTAAATTTGTGTAATAAGAATAAGTAAACAAAATGTAATGGGAAGGGTAATAATCTAAGGTGCTAAAGGTGCACCACGAAGTTCGTAGAGGCATAAATGTGACGTGCACTTTGTAGAGTACAAGGTGAGTAATGGGCATAGTAGTATGTGTGAGGAGTGGGAGCTAAGGCCCCATCAATCCCTCCTCCTAGAATCTAAGCAAAGATCCCCATTGAATAAAGGGGATATTTAGTCTCTCCTTTTTGTAACAACTTTCTCTCCTTATGCTATAAAAGGAGAGGAAGGGGCACCATTGAAGGGGTTGCCTATTTTGAGTGAGAAGAGGTATACCACTTAGGTCGAGGGTTTCTATTCGGTTTAGAGTTTCTTCTAGGGTTTCTTCATCTCTTTCTTTACTTATCCGATTAGGGTTTACATTCTACTTATGTTTTGAGTCTGGCCCACGCGACCGTGGTTGTAATCGCATTGCGGCGTTCATGCCCATAATATACATAACTTCATAAATCTTGTCTCTTTCTACTTTCTCTACCGTGTTAATCTCTTCCACTTTGCTCATACCCGTCTTCCCATCTACTCCCTAGTCTGAGGCCCCCGTGGTCCCGCCTTATTCTACATGCACACGCGGAAAAACGCGACATGCAATGCACTGTCCCACGGGCGTGCCATGTGTTGGCTAGAGTATGGTCCGGATGATAAGTCGGGGAAGGGACGAGTCGTGAGCGAATATTATTATTAGATTAATAATTAGTTAGAAATACTATAGGAACAGATGGATCCGGAATGGTTGCACCGATCCGGATCCAGACCGATTCAGAGCCGGTGAGGAAAACAATCAAGGCATCATGGTAGTGATTATTAAATGGAAGTCTTCTCACTTAAGATTCCTCGTTCTTCACGTGTCCAACACTTGCTTGTCTCATCGCATGAAGCACTCTACTTATTTGTGTGGAAACGATAATCTAGTAGAGAGTTCTAAGTCTTTGAAAAAAAAAGTTACTTGTTTCTCCTTGATTATTATGTTATCAAGGAAAGTGGAGATTGTGCTCTTAGTTTAATCGCTTGTTTCCTTTGAGGGTCAAAGAGGTAGGAGATATAGTTGAGGCTTGATCTCAAAGAGGAGTTCTATTGAAACGTTGTCGAGATATTTTGCAAGTGCGTGTGGAGATGAGGCGGGACCGCGGGGGTCTCGAACCAAAGAGCAAGCGAGGGAGGAGAAAGAGGGAGAACCGGCTACGCAGGACCGGGGATACACAGGGACACGGCCCTTCAGCACGGAGAACGCGAACAGACACCGACACAGACAGACACGAACGACTAAATATGTATATTAACAAAAATGGCTAACACGACTACAACCCTCGATGGGGCACAGGTTGGTTACAACCGAACAGGCCGGCGAACAGATGCCGATGCCTGTTCGCTTCGACGCACAAACGGGGTAGCAGCTCGGAGGTGCTGCCGGAAGCACTCGGGCGTTCCTCGAAACAGCGCGAGCCTCCTCGGAACCCTGCACAGAAGCTATGGAGCTCAAGAAGGAAGGAAACAGAGAGAGAAGCGTCCAGAAACGGTCCGACAGCACTTCGTCCTCTCTGCGCGAGATATTTGCAACAGCTCTTTCCTGCTCCTTATATATGCCGACGAGCAGGCCGTCATGTCAGCTTTATTCCCTGTCCCTTTGGACAGGGATCCGCTCCGTTCTTCACGCATCCGCGTAGTTACGCCGCCGACTCGTACAGTTCGCGCGCGCGACCGAAAAGACTGTTCGCGCGGTCTTTGTCTCCACTTGAGTTAGGGCCCGTTCCTGCCGATTTCCCCTAATTCGCTTCTATGTACAACATGGAGCGTGCGCGCGTGAAGAACCGGTTCCCACGCCTTGGTGCGCCGATTCCGCCTATGGACGGTTTTCTTCACGACATCCGCCCCCACCTAACCGCGCATCCTCCGGTATGCGCCAAGAAAGTTGGGACGGAGAAAACCGGCCCGTCTTCATTCCTCGCCCGTCAGTCCTTCCTCATTTTCGGATCGTTCGTCACTGCCGACTAGGAGAGCCGGGTCCGGCTCGTCGTCATGACGCTTCTTGAACGCTTTGATCCGCTTCCCTGCAACCGGTATCGCCACTCTCGTGCCGTCAAGTTCCGCCAGGTGATATGTCCCGTTGTCATTGGCGCTCCGTACCATGTAAGGCCCGAACCACCTTCGTGCGAACTTCCGTGTGGCTCGGTGCTGGTTGTCGAGGCTGCTGTCGTAGACGAGCACCCAGTCACCTTCTTCGATTTTCTTCGGTCGGAGCCGGTGCGTTCGGTCGAACCTGCCTTTGTTCTTTGCCCTCGCCACCCGGAGCCTCTCCGCAGCCAGTTCCACGTCCTCCGGTCTCCGCTCGAGCTGTCGTATACGCGCGGCCAACAACTCCTCCCGGTTCATCTCGTCCCTCCAGTCGACCGTTGCCCACGAGGAGATCGTCCGTTCCATCGGCATGATCGGCTTCTGGCCGAACATGAGCTCCGTCGGCATGTACCCGGTTACCGAACTGTGCGTGGTCCGGTCTGCCCACAAGGCATAAGGTAGCAGCCGCGGCCAGTTACCGACTTGGCCTCTGCATGCCCGAACCAACGCCTTGACGATCGGCCCGTGTCCGCGCTCCACCTTCCCATTCGCCTCCGGATTGTACGCAGTGGTGAGCGAGAGCTTGACTCCCAGCCGGTCGAACAGCTCCGCGGCTTCTTCAGCGTCCAACTCCCCTCGGTCAGCCACGATCTTTCCGACGCACCCGTACCGGCATATCACGTCTTCGATTAGGAACCGGCATACGGCCGCGGTCGTTTTGTTCGGAAGGGCCCGGCCTTCCACCTGGTTCGTCAGATCCTCCCGCGCTAGGACCAGGTACCGCATCTGTCCTACTCCCATTGGCATCGTTACCAGATCTACCATCCATTTGAAGTGGATGGTCGGAGGGTACGTGGGGTGAAGCTCGTCCCGATGTCGGACTATGGAGTGCATCTGACAGCTCTCGCAAGTTGTCACGAACCGATGCACGTCCTGGTACTGCCCCGGCCACCAATACTTCCCCTTCAGTTTCTCAAACGTAGCCCATGTTCCACGGTGTCCAGCCCAAGGGCTGTCGTGGTAGGCCGTCAGCAGCTCCTCCTGTTCTTCCTTCATCGCCACCACCCGGAGCGGGACGCCGTTCCTCCTCTTCGGGTGCTTCCACAAGTATCCGTCCCGGAGAAAGAACCGGTACGCTTTCTTCCGGATCCGGTTGGCCTCGTCCTTCGTCCATGACGCATCGGGCGTCATTGTCTTCAAAAACCCACCGATCTGCAGCCACTCCCCGTCGTACTTGCTCGCGTCGAAGTCGTTAAGCGCCGGAGTGCTTGTCCCGTCGGTTGTTACATACGCAGTCTCGAAGAAGTCCACGCCGACCTCTTCGTCCTCCGAAATCATGCCGCTCTCGTCATCGAATCTCGCCCTCGAAAGCATGTCGGCCATGGCGTTGTCTTTCCCGGAAATGTGTCGTATTCCCGGGTCCAGGGACTTGATGTACGCTATCCACCTGAGCATTGCCAGGTCCGGCGTTGCGCACCCGGAAACCATGCCGAGAATCGGCATGCAATCCGTCTCTATGATTACCTCTGTCCCGATCAGATAGTCCTTGTCGGCTTTCACCGCCGAAACGATACCCCAGAGTTCGCGTTTAACCTGGGCGTATCCTCGCTGCCGTTCGCTGAGGACCTTCGCGCCGAATCGGATTGGAAACCGATTGCCGTCTCCGTCTTCTTGGTTGACGACCCACCCGATTCCGGTCGGACTCGTGTCAACCGTTATGTACACTGGGGTGCCCTTTCTGTAGACGGCCTTTCGGAGCGCCGGTGCTGCCGAGAGAGCCTCCTTCAGCTTCCGGACCGACTCCTTGTGCTTGTCTAGCCATTCGAATCTTCGCCCTTTCCTCAATAATCCGTATAGCGGCTCCGCAACATGGGCGTAATGCGGGATCCATATGTGGTAGAATGCGCATGCCCCCAGGAATCTACGTACTTCCGTGACCGAGCTGCAGTCGGGCTTCATCGCGGAGATGGCTTCTACCTTTGCCGGAGACGGTTTCCGGCCATATGGCCCACATAAGTGTCCGACCACCATGATTTCCGACTGCCCGAAGGCTGATTTCTCCCCCGAGAAGGTGAGCCTCGCATCCTCTAGCCTTTGCAGCACCTTCTCGCAGTCGTCGATGTGCGCCATCACGAATCGCCGGCATCCGTCCGGCCCGACCGTCTCGTCCTTCTCTTCTACCGGGCATCCCTTGATCGGGATGTCGTCTAGAAACGGCATGGTGATGTCCGGGATGCAGTCCCTCAGCACCTTGTTCATCGCATTCACCATGTGGGCCACTGAGTTGGTCCCTCCTTGCGGCAGCGTACACATCCGCACTAGGCCGAGGGGAGTTCGCATCGTCGTAATGTCTCTGCTTTCCACGGCTAGCTGGAACTGGTCGTACCCTGAGTATAGATCACCGACCGAGTAAATCGACCTTCCGGCGAAGGCCTCCGCGAACTCGTCTATGGTCGGTCCGATCCCTGCGTTCCGAATGGTCACTCTATTGACCGGCTGCAGGTCCTGAATGAAGCGCAATGATCCGTTTTTCTTTGGCACGGTAAACCAGCGGTTTGAATACGGGGCGCTCGACGGCTCGAGAATGCCCATATCAACTTTCTGTTTCAACAGCTCCATCAACTTCGGGATGTGAGCTCTCGGAACCGAAATTGGCTTGAGATTCCACGGTACCGTGAATATCACCATCGGCTCTACGATCGTCGGGTCCACGCACCCGATTTCCTTCGGCGAGAATGCGAAGGCTTTCCCGTGCCTTCCGAGCATTCTCCGGAACCGGTCTTCCTCCGCCGGCAGTAGGAACCCGCCCCCACCGATCTTCAGCTCGCGGAGCGTCTCGTCGGTGAAGGTGTGTCCTATGCAGGCCCGATCTCGTAAGCTGGGGTCCGATGCAACCCCTTTAATCCGGGATTCACTGCCCTCCGGTAAGGGCGCCGCAACTGGCCTCACCTTCCGGTCCACCGTCTTGTACTTGGTGCTCACTCGGGCCGTCCGTTCCGACTCGAGCCCTCGACCGAAGTCCGCGATGACTTCGTACATTTCTTCGGAACATACCGGTATCGTCCGGTCTTCGTTAAGGTCTTCTTCGACTACCTTCCCCAGCATTCCCAAGGTGTCGTCGAAAGAGACTGCCTCCACGGCTCCGTTGATTCCTTCGTCAGGGCCGAGAACTCCGCACGCCCGAAGTCTCCCCTCCGTCTTTGTTTTCTCTCGGCCGGTGATGCCGACCATCGTACATGCTCCGCTGTCGGAGAAGCAAAATTTCCTACCTATTGTACACGGTTTTATCGTACAGATGTGGGGTTTTCCCGGAGCATCCGGACTGTCGCGGCCCCACGCCTTGGCAGTCCTCTCTAAAAATCCTCTCGGTTTTCGGAACCGAGGGAATCGCGGTTACGTTCGTGGTTCGGCCGTACCGTCAGAAACTGGACCGAATGGCGCCCGTCTTGGCTTTTGACCCTTGCGTAGGCCGAACCATTGTCCAGCACTTTGGTCTCCATTCGCGCCGCCGTGATGTACGGCTCTCCCAGAATGACTGGATGCGAAGACGTCTCCTGCACGAAGAAGTGCTGGTCAATCTCGACGTCGCCGATCTTGACTCGCACATTCGGACAGGCCCCGTGCAGTTCCTCGGTGGCGCGCGTTGCTGCCCTTATTTTCCACCCGTGCTTGGTGTTGATCGGCCATTTGCCCTTCTTATAGAAGTCCATGGACATCAAATTGATCTCCGATCCGTGGTCCACCAAAGCTATCACCGGTTCCTGGACATCGCCGATCCTCACCGGGGTTTCCGTGGTCGCTCGGGCCCAGTGTGGTCTCGAATAGTGGCTTTCCGCCCACTCGTCTCCCAGCGCCATGTCGTCTAGGTGCGTCGTCCGCACTTCCACCGGTCTTTCCGGTTCTGTCTCCGTCGACAGCCTCTTCCGTTTCACCAGGTCCACGATGGAGTCGTGGAACTCCTTCTTGGCGATTCCCAGCACCTCTCGTAACGACAGCTCCACCTTGCTGTCGAGGATCCGTTCCTCCAGGACCTTTCGTAAGTCCGTGGTCCTTTCTATCTCCGTCCCCAGACGGTACCCGCCCTTCTGGGGTTTATCTTGCGTACCGGCCCCGCCGGCTTCGTCCCGTCGTGGCCCGGACCGGGTCTCGTATCGTTGTGAGGGCCCGGTCGTCCCGGGTCTCCCCACCCGCTTCTCTTCTACCAGAGCCTCGTAGTTTTGGCAAGCGGCTTCCACGAAGCCCGTCCTTTCCTCGACCGGGTCGCTCCACCCGGTCATCTCCCGTACCCGTTTCTCCGCACGGTCCGATTCCTCCCCTTTAAGCCTTGCACCGGCAAGGCCTTCCAGCATCGTCGGCCAGAATCCGGCTTTGCTTTCCCTTCGGGCCTCGCAACCCCCGACTCGAATGCCGGCCGACGCCGAGTAGTGGACGGTTTCCGCGTGTCGGGCCGCCGCCTCTTCCATCAACCTTTTCATACCACCTTTTCCGTCGTTTCGGCTCAGGGCCCTTCGGGTGTCGCTGGCATGCACCCGTCCTTCCCACAGGTACACCACCCTGTTCCTCAGCGCCTCCGCGAAGTCGCCGCAGTCCTTCCGAATGTGGCCGACTTCATCGCACCACATGCACCTGTTTCCTGCCGCCGGCCGTCGGTCACGAGCCGGTTCGCCTCCTTCCCTTCGGGCCTGCGCGATTTGGAGGTCCTTTATCGCCTTCGTCAATTCCTCCAGCGCCGCTCCTCCGGTTGAGCCTCTGACTACGCCGGTCGAAGCCGAACCGGTTTCCAACCACCCCTGGGTCTCTTCCTTGCGCACCTGTGGCGCTGGTTCAGGCTTCCTTGCTGCGACCGAGCCCGACCCGGTCGCCCCGTTATCCGCCCATTCTCGCCGTTTGTCGAAACGGCCACAGACCTTCCTGACAGCCGCCCAGTCGGTAGTGAGCCCGTCTTCGGTTTCCAGCAAGAGGCCCACTTGCTCCCGATCCCGCTCGTCGACCGACTTGACAAACAGCAAGACCCGGCTCGTGTCCAGGATGGTTCGGTCGAGCGCCGAAAGGCGCGCAAAGTTTTCCTCGAACTCCCGGAGGAGCGCCGACGCGTTTCTTCCCTTCCCCGGGGACTCCACCCATTCCATGAACCTTCGCTTCGAAAGCCGGAGCGCGTCGTCCAGCCCAGATTTCTCTAGGAGCCGACCTTCGAACTCCTCCCAGGTACGGCTCTCTGTCCGCACCTCGAGCACCTCCGCATGGATGCTCGGCATCGCCACTCGGGGAAATCCGGCAAGACGCCTTTCTTCCGGAATGTCCCGCATCAGCATCTCTGCACCGTAGGACGCCAAATACTTCGTGGCATCCTTCCCGTCGAACCGGCCGATCGTGCCGACGACCGCCTCAATAGCTCTGTCGAGGGCACCGGTGATCTCGCGCGCGTTTACAATCCGATCCACGGCCGAAGCCATGGCCTCTGCGAGATCCGACCCCCTCATCTTCTGCTCTTCTGCCGCCTCTTTCACGTCGGGTTCACCAAAGATGTCGAGATATTTTGCAAGTGCGTGTGGAGATGAGGCGGGACCGCGGGGGTCTCGAACCAAAGAGCAAGCGAGGGAGGAGAAAGAGGGAGAACCGGCTACGCAGGACCGGGGATACACAGGGACACGGCCCTTCAGCACGGAGAACGCGAACAGACACCGACACAGACAGACACGAACGACTAAATATGTATATTAACAAAAATGGCTAACACGACTACAACCCTCGATGGGGCACAGGTTGGTTACAACCGAACAGGCCGGCGAACAGATGCCGATGCCTGTTCGCTTCGACGCACAAACGGGGTAGCAGCTCGGAGGTGCTGCCGGAAGCACTCGGGCGTTCCTCGAAACAGCGCGAGCCTCCTCGGAACCCTGCACAGAAGCTATGGAGCTCAAGAAGGAAGGAAACAGAGAGAGAAGCGTCCAGAAACGGTCCGACAGCACTTCGTCCTCTCTGCGCGAGATATTTGCAACAGCTCTTTCCTGCTCCTTATATATGCCGACGAGCAGGCCGTCATGTCAGCTTTATTCCCTGTCCCTTTGGACAGGGATCCGCTCCGTTCTTCACGCATCCGCGTAGTTACGCCGCCGACTCGTACAGTTCGCGCGCGCAACCGAAAAGACTGTTCGCGCGGTCTTTGTCTCCACTTGAGTTAGGGCCCGTTCCTGCCGATTTCCCCTAATTCGCTTCTATGTACAACATGGAGCGTGCGCGCGTGAAGAACCGGTTCCCACGCCTTGGTGCGCCGATTCCGCCTATGGACGGTTTTCTTCACGACAACGTGACAATTAATACGTATCACGCCCAACTATGGGTTTATTTGGCAAGAACTACAAAATGTAACACTGATGCAAGGTCCTTTACCTCTACAAACTGAAAAACATCCATGGGTTGATTGACGTTTACGAGGTTATATGTCGTTTTACCAATGATTATAATCTCTTGTATTTGTTATGCACACATAACATATGTGAGGATAGGTCCTCAATATTTACAGAACATTATACTTATTTCGACATATTGTGAAGAGAGACGTTAGTCTTGACGTCTTTTGACATAATGTGCACACATGTGAGGATAGGTTGCCAATATTTACATAACACTATACATTGTACTTATTAAGTATAGTGTATGTTCCCTAATGTTAGAAGCAATTATAGATGCATTGTTAGAGTTATGATCTAATGTAAGGATAAACGATATAAGAAATAAGAAGGAGAGAGAGAAAGAAGGGTGTTGATCCACCCGACCACCCCCGAGCGAAGGGATCGAGACGGACTCGAGCCTCGATCGGCGTCCCATACCACCGTTGTGGTGTCGAGTCATACCTGGTGCTAGTGCACTCGCAACAAGAGTTGACCCACCACAAAACAGAGTCTCGACGTAGTCAAGAGATGATCAAACGAGGGTAGGTAGGCCTCATATTTATAGCGAGACCCAAGGTCCCCATGCAAGTTCACACTTGGCCTAATGCGTTGTCTCAATCCCGAGGATTAAAAGTAATCCTCCCTTCTTTACACTCTTGTTTAACCCTCACACTTATCCACGTGTATAGAATACTACGGTAAATTCTCACCACAGGATATTATATGTCATGCCCGTAACATAATCCCCCTCTTTAAAACATTACACTCTTGCAACGGAAAGTTAGGGAAGTTAGTTCTAAAAGTATTTTCGCGTTCCCATGTGGCATCTTTGATAGATTTATCCATCCATTTAATTTTAAATTCTCGAATTATTTTAGTACGCATGTTTTTTGTTTTAACATCTAGAATTCTTTCTGGTACATGTGGTTTAGAAGATAATTCTTCAGAAGTAACCAGAGTTTCAGTTGTAACTTTATTGTCGCAAGAACCTAGAAGTTCTTTTAGACGACTTACATGAAAAACTGGATGAATTTCAACGCCATCGGGAAGAGCGAAACGATAGGCTGATGAACCAATGCGTTTGAGGACTTGGAAAGGTCCACAAAACCGTGGGGCTAACTTAGCACACTTACCCCTAGACAATCTCTTAGAATTGTGAGGTACACGTAAATACCTTCTATCCAGGGTTGAATACATGAGGTTGCCAATTATGATCGGCGCAAAAACACGGTCTATCTTGAGCTGGTTTTATATTATCTCGTGCAATATGCAACATATCTTGCATATCCCAAAGAAAGTTTTGCGTACTTTGCAACTCATCATGATGTATATTAACATCAATCGGGGCTCGTGGCTGAAAACCATACATCAACATAAAAGGACTATATCCCGTCGACGTATGCTTGGAGTTGTTATAAGCAAACTCCAAAATTGGGAGATAATGTTCCCATTTTGTTGGTTTTGCACCAACATATGCTCGAAGCATGTCCTCAATAATTTGATTTACTTGTTCTGTCTGTCCATCGGATTGAGGATGATCCTTGGAGCTCATGCTCAACGTAGTTTCTGACAAGAATACACGCTCCCGATGAACAACCGAGGCCACAACCGAGGCTAGAATCAAACACAGAAAACGGGTAATGAACACACGACACAGTGAAGAGAAGAGTACACAGGATGTTAACGTGGAAAACCCAAACTAGGGAAAAACCACGGTAGCCCACAGACTACAAACTATCAATATATCACAATGTACAATAGTAAAGCACCGAGGCAATGACCTCAAGCTTGCTACCTTCACCACAGGCGGCGGTTACAACAGAGGCAACGACCTCTTCCTCTCTCTCTCTCTCTCTCTCTCTCTCTCTCTCTCTCTCTCTCTCTCTCTCTCTCTCTCTCTGTACACAGTTACGCACTCAAATCTTGCACTAACAAGAATGACAACTACAATACCACTAAGTTTGCCCTAAGTCATATTTATACTAATATGACTTTTTGGCTATTTACAAATATAGCCCCGATGGACTCTCAGAAAACATATTTACGAATATGTCCCTTCATCCGGTGAGTACTTCTCACCGGGCTTTCACCATCCGGCTCTTGCCGGGTACTCGTCATCCGGTTCTCACTAGGTCTTCCGTAGCCGGGTACTCCACATCCAGTTCTCACCGGGTCTTCCGTTGCCGGGTACTCCACATCCGGTTTCGGCCTCGGCTGAGTTTGCTCATCAACACTGTTCTTCTCACTTCCCATCCGGAGGGACCTGTTTCCTAACAATTTCTAACTTCTTAAAGACTTGCGTCAAGAAGTCACTAGTAAACTTTGGATCTCGATCACTCACGATATCCATTGGTAACCCATAAAAACGAAATAACTCGTCAACGAATTGGTAAGCCAATTCAGGAGCCGTTACCGTGGTTTTAGTAGCAATAAATCTGGTCGTTTTCGTTAGTCTATCAACCACAACCCAGATGGCATCATGACCTTTTTGGGTGCAAGGAAGGCTAACAATAAAATCCATGGATATACTTTCCCACATATTATTGGGAATGTCCAAGGGATGTAAAAGTCCCGCGGCTTTAAGTCGCTCGGCTTTGTTAACCTGACATTGGTAACATTTAGTCACATAACTATGTATGTCATGGCACATCTTAGGCGAAAAGAATTGAGTGGAGATGAGAAAGAGTGTACAATATGTTCTAGGGTGCCTTGCTGAGGGTGCATCATGGCATTCAAAAAGAATTCTCTTTTTGACCTCAGGCAAATCTGGAACACAGACTTTCCTATTACGGTAGAGCGGACCATTAGCAATGTGGAAGTATTCCTTCGAGGATGTGGTGGTGTCTGTTCCATACTCAACTCTTGCCCAATATTTCAAAAAATAACTGTCATTAGGATACTTTCCTCAAAGGTGATCATAAAGATCTGATGTTATTTTAGTGAAGCTAAGCATGTTAACTTCACGGATGCGACTTAGTGCATCAATGACAATGTTCATGGAACCTTTACAATATCGTATGGAAAAATCAAAGTCTTGGATGAGATCAGCACATCGTGCCTTATGACCTTTCAAGTCTTGTTGGTCACAAAAATATTTCAAGGACTCGTGGTCCGTAGTTACCACAAAACGATTTCCATAAAGATAATGGCGCTATGTTTTGAGCGCATGTATAACTGCAAATAATTCCTTTTCTTGAACCGTTGTCGTGAAGATTTTCGTCCACAAGCGGAAACCCGAGCAACAAGAGCCAAAGAGCGATGTGCAACGTTGCACACGTACATAATGTATTTGTAATAGTAATAAGGGTAAAGTGTATGGTGCTAGAAATGCCCCATAGGATCCCTAAGGTATAAAGGTGATGTGGTCTTGTGCGCACATCCACGCGAGAGAGAGAGAGAGGTACTATGCGGTACATAGGTACCTAGTTGTTTGTGTGGAGGTGGGAGTTAAGGGGCCATCAATCTCACCCTCCCCAAATCAAGGCAAATATCCCCTTTGAATGAAAGGGGATATTTTAGTCTCACTTTTGTAAACGGTCTTCCTTCCTTGTGCTATAAAAGGAGAGGGAAGGCACCATTGTGGGGGTTGCCTATTTTGAGTGTGCGAGGTATACCACATAGGTCGAGCGTTAGGGTTAGGATTAGGTTTTCTTTATCTTTATCGTCATCTTCGTCGGTTAGGGTTTCGAGTAGTCGTTTGGTGCGGCCTATGCAGCCACCATTTTGTAATCGTTCATTTCGTTTTAATACATCTTGTTGATCATCTTGTCTCCATCTTCCTCTTGTTCGATCTAATCTCTTGTTCATTCTTCTTCTTCTTGAGCAAAGCTTCCATTCCATGTCTGATTCCTTCTCCTCTACTCCTTAGTCCAAGACCCCCGTGGTCCCGCCCTTCTCCACGCACGTGCGTAGCAACGCGACACCGTATACCAACATTGAGCAGAATCAAGTTTCTTACTCTCAAATGCTATTGGTTTACCATCTTGATATAAGACAACACTTATAGCATAATCGCTTGCATCGGTTTCAACTTCAAAAGGTTTTGAAGGATCGGGTAAAAGAAGTGAAGGAGCCTTGCACACCAGATCCTTGAGTTCCTTAAAGGTGAGGTCTAGTGTAGCATTCCACACAATAGGTTTTGTTGACTTACGCATTTGACCTTTTAGAATATTAGTAAACGGCGTTGTCAATTGGGAGTAATTACGAAGGGATTTTCGCAAAAACCCGACAAAACCAAGGAATGATCGAACTTCTCGAATATTCCGAAGAGTGGGCCAAAGTTTGATTTTCTCGATGCGAGAAGGATCAATTTCAACTCCTCGTTCAGTTATGAGATGTCCAAGATAAATAATTGATTTCTTGAAGAACTAGCATGTTTGTAAAACAAAGCAGACATGTTTAGCATGTTCTTCTAATGTACGACTATAAACTAGAATATCATCCAAGAAAATAATGGCAAATTTTCCAAGTTGTTCTCGGAAAATGTCATTCATTTCTTGTTGAAATGTGGCCGAAGCATTGGTCAAACCAAAAGGCATGACCATAGCGCGTACGAAATGCCATTTTAGGAACATCGTCCTCACTTATACGAATTTGATGGTAGCTCGTACGGAGATCAAGTTTCGTAAAATACCGAGCTCCCTGGAGACAGTCAATTAGATCGTTAGCCCAGGGCAATGGATATGAATTCTTGATTGTCACTTTATTCAAGCGTCGGTAATTAATACACATACGCCATGTGCCCTCTTTCTTTTTTACCAAGAGAACATGTGCACCCCATGGAGATTTACTATAACGTATATAACCCATTCATAAATAGTTCTTGAGTTGCTTAGATACCTCATCCTCTTCGGATCGACTTAAGCGATAAGGAGGTATACTTATTGGTGCACTCGAAAAGGAGTACAATATCGATATGATGGTCTATATTACATTTAGGAGGTAACCCATGTGGTAGTTCACTCGTGAAAACATCACGAAAATCATTTAAGATTTCATCAAGTTGTTGTTGTTCAAAATATGATAATTGAACCGTGAATGTCCGAATCAAGTACACAATAAAATAAAGTAGAACAAGACAACTCGGATATTGATGGAGAGGAAACAATCGAAAGAGATTGTTTTTTAACACATTGAATAAAATGAGTACAATCGTTCAGTACAAACGTAATTGAATGATGAACCTAATCAATAGATAAAGAAGAGTTTTTATTAAAAAACCAGGTATAACCCAGTATTACATCAGTGGTACAAAGATTCATTACATGGAAGTCTACTTCTTCTATATAAGTATCAATAGAAATTCCTAATGAATGAATCACCCCGTTGATGTATTGTACTCTTCCATCAGCCAAGTTCACCCTATAGGTGTGATCACTTATGGGGGGTTGGATTCCCCATATCTGAACCAAACGATCATTCACAAAATTGTGTGAGCTTCCCTAATCAAATAAAAATTGTACGGGAGATACATTGATATACCCATTTGCACATAGTAAATCATTGGGTCCCAATACATAGTGAGGGAAAGAACATTGACAATTACTTAAATGATGTGTATAGACCTCAAGGACATTAGCAATATGACCTTTATGGTCTGCAACTTTTGCTTTGTTGTCGTGCTCTTTCCGTTGGAGCTTTCGACGTTGTTATTTTGTATGACCCTTCTTTTTGCAAAATACACAAAAAGGATGTTGTCGCTTACAATCACAATCCATGAATTTGTTGGGTGTCATGCGTTTCCCAGCGAATTGTGACTGCTTAGTCCCAGGCGCTTCATTGGGTTTGTTATGGTTCTTCTTCGAAGTGCGTTGATAGCGAAGAACTATTTCAACGGCCTCTTCGAAGGATTTTGGATCCTTATCGTGCACTATCCATTGATAGTCCGAATTGGGGATGTCATTGACAAAACAAGCCATCAACTAATTGTCCCCTTCTAGACCCAATTTTTGGATTTGGGTTCTAGCATGGTGAACATAGTCTTCTAATGAGGAAAACTTCCTGCTAGAGAGAACTTTCTTTAAAGCTCGTGCTGCTTCGGTTCGAGAGGGAGGTTGTAGAAATTGGCCCTTGAAAACTTTGACAAAATCTGTCCAGGTATCGGGAAATTTCCCCAAAGTTCGGAGCCTACACCACCAAGCGGCTGCCTTACCCCCTAGTTCTCGACCGACATATGCAATCTTCGTACTATTTGGCGTGGGATAGAGCTCAAAATGAGACTCCCATCAGCCCAGCCATGTGCAGATTGCTTCTTCGATTCTTTCCTTTTTTCTCCTGTAAATGGCTTTACGACAAATAAAGGTTCACCCTGACACTCATCGGGTCTATTAGTGTCATGTTGTAAACTAATGATACGTGCCTCGAGAGCACTTTGAGATTGCCGAAGTTCGGACATTTGATGTGCGATTGAACTAAGCAAATGTTGTATTTGTAAGAAATACGACTCAATGGACATTGGTCCAAGAGGATTTCCTTGAGTTCCTTCCGCTTGAGAGGATGACATCAGGTCGTTTTTTTGAGCCATTGAATGATTATTTTTGGCAAAGAAATAGGATAAGGTCAGACAAATAGTCATAACATCAAGTCATGATGTAAACATATCATGGGCCAACATTAATCGATATCATGATCTCACATCAATACCCCTCTAGACCTATGAGATGAGGTTCAAGATCAGGTTACTATGGGAACACAAAGGTGTTTTAAAAACCATGGGGGTGACAAATGAATGTCTTTCCCTGATATCTATATCGATTTTTTCATGGCGGCTCCCCGGGGCTCAACCATTTATGTTCACATCATGAAAAGTTTATACATGAAAAAAATTGTTAATAATAAACTATGTTTCTCTGCCCACGTATGTGATTTGGCTCTTTAAGTCCTAGATTACGAGGACCCCGAAGTGCACTTAGACCTAAAGTCTAAACATGTATTATAGTCATATGTATCAACAATGTTGTATGGTCTTGGTCATATTTAAACTTGAGACCTCAAGAACAAATGCATTAAACACTTGAGCTAACCAAATAGGTTGCTCATGTTGATTGTTTAATATTTTATGTGTATAAGAGATATGTGAGGCCTTTGCCCATATATGTTTTTTTAAAAGAAACATATATGTCAAGAGTCCTTATTTCCCTCTCGTTTACCACAAACTATGTTGGTACGTTACCTAACCTCAAGTCTCATAATTACGATGGCATACGCCAAAGTGCAACCTAATGGTCAAGCCAAATGAGCCCTCTTTTCGTAGTAGGCCCACGTGGCCCATCACATGGTTACGTCATTACGAATGCCTTTCATAAGAATGGTCTCATGGTGGCATCGTATCCATCTAATGAGGGAGGGATATGTGTGTCATAGGAGCGACCTCACATGAAGTGGGTCAAGCCCTACATTCTCACCACCATTGTGGCTATGATCGTTTCATTACATAACCAAATCGAAGTGACCAACGGGGATGTCAATAAAAAGGATTGTTGAAAAAAGGATGGTGACTACGCCATTCTCACAAAAATGTGAGGACGGCCACCAAGATCCTTTCCCCGAATATACACATACGATATAGGATATAGAAATCACGTAATAACTAATATACACATATGTATATTTATCATATATATACGATCAAATATTTATACACGTGACCACATATGCATATAAAAAATAATTGTAATATCAAATAGCCAACAATGATGTAATCGAGATACGTAATCGAGGCATATAGCCTCTACGCACACAAAACATCCAATAATAAGGGTTAATCGTAATACGCAATTGAGGTATTGACCTCTTACGCATACAACACAAATCACATATCATTTACATAGAAATCGAGGTATTGACCTCATACACAAACGTAACATATATATGTGAACCTAATACGCAATTGAGGTATTGACCTCGTACGCATACGACACAAATCACATATCAAATATATGTCAAATGAGGTATTGACCTCATACACATATGCAAACGTTTTATACAACCAATTAATTACCACTACAACATCATTGAATCAATGAAAAACAACACATACTGACTATTAGATTGGGAGAAGAACGAATAAGAGAAAAAAGAAGGAAAAGTTACTGAAGTTCCTTTGTTGATTGTTATCTGGATCAAGGTTGATCGTACATCGATCAATCACCATCAATCAAGAAGAAAACAAAAACCAACAAAAGAAACATTAGAAACATGAGCTCTGATACCAATTGTTAGAGTTATGATCTAATGTAAGCATATGATAAGGATAAAAGATATAAGAAATAAGAAAGGAGAGAGAGAAAGAAGGGTGTCGATCCACCCGACCACCCCCGAGCGAAGGGATCGAGACGGACTCGAGCCTCGATCGGCATCCCATACCACCATCGTGGCGTCGAGTTGTACCTGGTGCTGACGCGCTCG
This sequence comes from Azolla caroliniana, assembly GCF_043228905.1. NCBI lineage: Eukaryota > Viridiplantae > Streptophyta > Polypodiopsida > Salviniales > Salviniaceae > Azolla > Azolla caroliniana. The sequence continues at coordinate 5,453,805 of NW_028230451.1, read as the reverse complement.
CTACAAGAGTTGACCCACCACGAAACAGAGTCTCGATGTAGTCAAGAGATGATCAAATGAGGGTAGTTGGGCCTCATATTTATAGCGAGACCCAAGACCCCCAGGCAAGTTCACACTTGGCCTAATGGGTTGTCTCAATCCCGAGGATTAAAAGTAATCCCCCCCTTCTTTACACGTTCGTTTAACCCTCACACTTATCCACGTGCATAGAATACTATGGTAATTTCTCACTGTGGGATATTATATCGTCATGCTCGTAACATGCACACACTATTATGGTCTTAAAAACCAATCATGAATGGAGTTAGAGATGCACATATATTCAAGGGGCCTAGGAATAAGTATAAATATGAGGCCCAACTACCCTAAAGTCACATTATGTCGAAAGACTAACATCTTTAGACACTAGTGATGCAGGCTATGCTTCTGTCGAATGATCGTGTTACTTATTCCAAGGTACTAATTATCCTAATGACATCAATGATAGGTTGGTTATGTTTTGATCATAGCTCGAGGTTGGTCGGGAGGAACGACTTGTTCTATCCAATCTATTTACCTTTCTTTTACTTTAATTTGATCTATTTATTAGTAATTGTCTCTTAACAATAGCATTTCTCCATCGAGTCTCTTTGACAATTTCATCTAAGGCGGAAGGTACATAACTCTGATTACGAATGTTGGTAGATCTTGAAATGTAGTTGACATTCTAAATTGTCTCTTATTTTCATACAATGTCCGATTGTTAGTAAGATTTGGAGCTACATTTCTCAAATTTGGCAAGTTTTGGCACATTGTTATTTGACACCAAGACAATAATTGGTGTTTTCACAATTCACACCAATCGACTAAAAATTAGAGATGGAGATTTATTTCTTTTTTCTGATATATTGGGGATTGCATTATAATAGAGAGATGGACAATGCTTATGTATTTGATGGTAGCCATGGAATCAAAGCATATCTACAAAGTTGAAAGGAGTACTAATGTGGCAATTTTCTTTAATGGAGAAAGTAGAAATTCTTTATGTGCTAAGACTAGTTTCATTTTCATCCAAGTCTCTCATGAAGGGTTTCTATGTGAATGTGGCCCATGGTCTTAATGTATGAGACAAAAGCTCTAGCTTAAGTTTTCAAACAAGAAAAAGACTAAAAAGACACAAATTTTACCTTCTTCTCTTGCACCATTGGTACCAATGATGATAATATTATTGGACTATGAAGCACAATGGGTTATTAAAAGAGACTTAACCTATCTTAGCACAAGAAATAAAATAGAAATGACAAGAACTCTTGTTATTCCAATAAAGAGACCAACCATGCTTCTGTAAAAGAAGTTGAGCTCAAACACTTAATATAGAAGCTTACAATTTTCAATTATTGCTAACAATGAAGGAAAAGCCTTGAGAGAGCTTGAGAACGTGAGAGAGAGAGAGAGAGAGAGAGAGAGAGAGATTTTATTATGTTCCTTGGAGGTCAAAGGGCAAGAGACAAAATGGAAGAGAGACTAAGACCTAGATTGGCCACTATAGTGTGGAAAGGCCCAAGTAACAAAACATTCCCAACCGTGGGGGGAGTGGAACCTTGCCCATAGATCATTTAGTAGAAGAATAGAGAACTCCTTCATTGTGTCATTCAAGCTATAAAATAATTCTTGAATCGAAGGCTTTGGAATTGCAAGTCTCTTTCGACCACTCCTAAGAAATAGAATCGAGATTATGAACGTCCACATAGGCTCCATCCATACCTTCCCAACACTCATGGTTGAAATCCTAGTCTAATGTACAATGAGAACTCTATGTTTCTGAGACTAAGCTTCTAGGAGTTCATCATTGAATGATACAACAAATGAGCCGTAGTATCTTAACTTTGGATGTTATTCAACATGAACAACTTCCATTTGCTTCATCTTGCAACAAACCAAAGAACAAATTATGTATGTCAAACATGTTTCCTAAGACCATCATTTTGTAACCATAAACAAGCTCTTATTTCAATCTTGGTTATTCATTTAATGTATCTCCAAAACGGTTAAGATATTACATATCATGGCTATTAACTCATTATTTCAAAGGACTCTATCTCCACAGTATGAAATTATCTTAGTCAATTTGGGAATCTAACGTTGATGACATTTAGTTTACACCCTTAGAGTTAAGCCATATATATGTGGTCACGATAAATGCCTTTGAAAGGATATATAGAATTGAAAGACATGCAAATGCTAAAAAGAACAATATTTGTGAATTATATCTATCATTGAAGTGGATTGGTTCATGTTACTTGATCTATTACATGGACATCATTTCAATTAATGATGAACCTCACATCTATGTGCCAACTACAACATCATACCAACACCCGTCATATGTCTACAAGTCTAAATTGGATAGAAATCTAATTTGTCTCACAGAAAACGTTGAGATCGTAATTTATTTTAGGGTTTTGACAATCTATCTAGTTCCTTTAGATCATGCATTTAAAGACACATGAAACTTATATTGATGTTACAAAATAGATCATCATATGCTTTTATAATGAATATTATGATAATTTCTTGTAGAATTCTCATACGATAATTTATTGGATAAATTCTAAGACAATTAATGAGAGATCAAGTATTCAAGTTGTGTATGTCATTCATAGGTTATTAACCAAGTTTAGATGTGTATTCCTAATGATTAGGGTATTTCGATGTTGTGCATCTATCTACGCCTTATCTAGGAGACAAATGAAAAATATAAGTGGAGACACAAAAGTTGGAAATAAGTTTACACACATAACCATTAGATGATCTACCACTTAATATATGGTGATAAACACAAATCACACGCACATACACACCTACATATGTATATATACATGTACCTAAATCCATGTCTGATTTGGAGGGCAAGGTCACCTTAATCCTTCATTATGCTTGTCTACCAAAGGACACGCATATGCACACGAAAATGGATACAAAATGTTATTTATATTTCACATATGCCTCTATATTCTTCTAAATTCTCTACAGTTTAATGAAAATAGTGAATAAGACCTTATGGCGTATGTGCTTGTAGGGGCTTTTGATGAAAAGAATTGAATAAGTACTAGTAATCAAGAGTTTACTATTTATATGTGCAAACAAACTTACATGTGTTTACATGATATACTTATGAAGTCCTCCAAGGTTCATTTCAATCAATCGACTTAAAAGAGGTAAAAAAGAAATGAGAACAATGAGGAATCTCATAGATACGATGGCAAAGATGGGAAACAATGACAAAGGGTTGATAACAAGCATTCTAATAGCAGTGTCATGTGCATTCTCTTTGAACAAATGAGATGTGGCATGGGGAAGAAGATTACTGTTAACAATGGAAATTTGTGTTGTGTCTTAAGACTTATCCTTGTAACCATAGGATTCCGAAATGTCTTTATATAGTAGCACCCATGCACAAGGGCTATTGTGTATGTATACCCTAGCTCGCCCACACAAATTTGATGTCAAATATCCACAACCATACCTATTGACATCTTAGAATGGCCCATGACACCTTTGGTCATTTGACATGGTTAAACCAATGATTGCCATTGAGGGAGCATGTTGTCACATGTAACCTAAGGACTCTCTAGTGGAATGAGGATTAATGCTTTGTCAATCCGTCATTTATGTAAGAGTGAGAGAGATGAGCATAATTCATGGAGGCATCCTAATCTAATGAAGCTCTATTTTGTGTCATTGGAAGTAAAAGAGGGACATGCATGTTAGCACCGTGTTAGCTTGCTTGCTTACCAAGATTGGATATTGATTAGATCTAAATATCTTTTATCAATATCCTAAACCCACCTTCAAGAGATAGTGAAATATGCATGTTATCTTACATGAAGGTAAGTAATTAGACAATGTAATGGCCTTTTGATCCACACTCAATGACACAATTGACAATGGAGTGGTTTCTATAGCTAACTTATGTGAAGCAATCCTTAGTTTCCTTATCATTGATATTAAACAAGTGGATATCACTAAGCATCCTATGGGTCACAAGGAGCACATTACTAATTTGTGGTGCATGAGTTTCTTCCCTAGGTCATTCTACAATACAATGGTTCCATTCTTTAGAACTATACATATGTTCCCATGCTACCATGTGATAATTTGTCAATCATTCTTCTTCCAATGCATGTATCTAATTGGTCATACTACTAATTATCAACCAACCACTTGATGTTAAGTGCCTTCTGTAGCAATACCAATGTTGAACCAAGAGAACCATTATGGGTTGTTGCCATGAGCTTCGACTAGTGTATTCTGACCTTCTACTTACGACTCTTCCAAACTTTGTACCTACACAAATACTATTTATAAGCTCACTTATTAGACCACTCAAAGGAACACCTTATGTATGATCTGTTGCGAAGGATTGTAAGGGCCTCCTGAGTGACATCTCACCTGACAATAGACATGAGCCTCTTACCTTTACCTGTTACAATCATACTTTCAATTAACCAAATTATCCCAAGTTGGATTATATTGGGTTCTATGCATACAAAGTCAACTACTCGTTTGTTGATGGTCTACTTTAACACTCAACAAATAGATTTATACAAAATAATTTACATCCTTGTTAATATTACAATAAATGGACTTGTAAGAATAGGTTATGCTCAATCTCATGTGTACAAAAACACCCCTACTATTTGTCTTACATTGACTGATAGTTATAACTTATTGCTGTTATATTCATATTTGTGATTGAATTATTCCAACTTGCATTATATTGTGTTCTATGCAATATGGAATCAACTATTCTTTTGTTGATTGTTTATTTTAATACTCAACTAATAGATATTTATACAAATTAGATCACGCCCATGTTTATTACAGCAAATGCATTTATACAAACTAAATTACACCCTTGCTTATTACAACAAATAGATTTATACAAAATAGATTGCGCTCAATCTCACGTGTACCAAAACGCCCCTACTATTTGTGTTACATTGACCGATAATTTTAGTTGTTATATTTATATTTGTGTGACTAACCAACAATCACGTTTAGTCTTAAATGGATACCCTTCCTATTTAAGGGGGCTTTATTTTCTACTATATACTTTATCCTCTCCACATAATACATACATTATGACCTTTTGGGTTTGTACACTCCCACCAAATGTTCGATAGAAGAGACCCATAAACCTCAAGGAAACGGTTTACGACAAAAATGTAAAACAACTAAAAGGCAAAAGTACGGGCTTTTTACTAAGTCTCCTTTTTCACTTTTGATCTAGAGCTTTAGTCCCTACTCTGCCAGTACCGAAGATAAAAAAGATTGATCCTCTAGCCTTGAGTTGGAACCTTCGACTTTTATTGTAAGTGTTTAAGTTATATCTTGTATGTCAACATGGTTGGTTAGTCGATATATAAGAATGTGTTGTTGATGAGTGATTTCATGTTAATTAAATAAGTTATTGAGTAACACTAGGACCATAAGTGAAGTCTCTCTCACTATATATATATATATATATATATTCCAAAATGAAGCTACTTTCCCATTAGTTAGGAAGGATTATTACACTAGGACCATAAGTGAAGTCTCTCTCACTATATATATATATATATATATATATTCCAAAATGAAGCTACTTTCCCATTAGTTAGGAAGGATTATTACATAGAGAGTCTACAAGGAGACTTATACACACATCGGGGAGTCTTCCTCCGATCAAGTAAAAGAAGATGAGCCTACTTACAATGCCTTGCGACCTAACTTAATGTAAGAAGCTACCTATATCTAAGGCGATGCCCTTCAATGTTGCCTAGTACGAGTCGGCTCTTGGGGCCTAAACCCTAAACCCTCTCTCACTATATTTTTATTTTTTAATCAAATATGAGAATGAGAATAAGATTATTCACATGGTGAGCTAGTTCCATTGGCATCCTTGAGAGGAGTAGACAACTCACCAACGAACTGACATGGTATTCTATCAAAGTATGTAAGTGGGTAGGAACCACTACTTTATTTAACGCGTGTGAAGCTCTTTGACCAAAGTAAGAGTGCTAGTACAAAGTAATAAATTGTAAGAACCATAGTAGTTGTGAGTGCAACATTTACCTTAGATACAACTTTAAATCATCTACTAAATTGTGAGGTAGATACTTCATTTTATTTGAAATGCAATTTAAACATATTCAATAAGTTGTGAATTGGATACGTGCACTTCAATTTGGGCCAAAGTGTTGACATAAATGTATCTAAAATGCAACTTAAAATCATTTGACAAGTTTCAAATTAGATACATGCACTCCAATCTTAGTGCCAAAGGACAGACCATTTATCACCATCTTTATATTATTTCGTCTTAAGATTAAGGGGCAAACTTTGTCCCCGGACCCCAAATTCTAACCATTAGCTCATTCAAACGATATACGAAACTATCCATTCCAAACATTCTCTCCATTTAAGATATTAATTTATATACTAAATTATTAGTTTTTGCACAAGTATCAAAACCTCCACTTCATTTCGTCATCATCTTGGCAATCCTCCTTAACTTCCCTAGTATCATAGTATAAGGTATCTTATTGACATAAAAGTCTAATGTATCATGTTTGTTTCCCTCTATTATGCCCCTAAATCATTGGTAAATTCTTTAATATTTTTATGTCGTTTGAGTTGGGCCTGGTTTGGTGGGTCCTTGCCTAGACATTCGACAATGAGGTGATAATTAAGAAAGAGTGAAAGTACGATTGGGCTCTACAAATGGCCTTGCCAACCAATTATATGAATATTGGTAGGATGCCAAGTCTTACTTAGCAAAAGCATAGCCTAGAATTGTAACATCTTCTCCATCATGAAAAAAGAGAAACATGTTTTTTTCCTCACATTTATAGGCATCACAAAAAGTTCACTCCAAGGCATTTTGAAATGTAGAGAGCAAGTATTAGATTTCATATTATATATAATGAATAGATTGATTGTCACCGTAGTATCCTAATATCTTAATTAAAGTAATGAGCATGACATGGAGCGCTATATTTCAATTGACCACCCAGATGTAATCCCTTGCGTGAAGGGACATAAACTAGCTAGCTTGGATGGATGAATCCACACTACATTCATGGACATCCAACATATACCTTGAGTTTGGGGTTGTACAAGGCATGGATCAGGTTAATGATGACCATGGAGGAGATTTAGGATTAAATAGGTTGAAGTTTGATGCCTTAAAAGGAGCAAATGCACAAGTGTAGTAGGAGTATATATATTTGCAAATTCCATTGTCTATGTCAAATGGCCTTATAGGAATACAATCAATCAAATATTGTCCAGTCACTAAAGCAACTATTCTAACCATCATTGACTTCTAATCATATGGTATGTTCATAAGTTATACCTAGGCAAATGTTCTTTTATTCCTTTAACATAATATGTTCTTATATACAATTCACTTAATGGGATTAATCACATGACAATATGAATCCGTGAAATTGTCGACATTGTATTAATCAAAATTACACAACATTCTTGTCCACTTGTCCAGATACATGCACAGATGTTGAGATGAATAATGTGGATAAATGCATGAGGAGGGAAGATTACGTAACAATAACTCCCAACAACACGTTAGATCAACAAAACGATGATCAACCTATTGGGAATCACATGGTGAAATTGGTTTCTATATACTATACTTTGTGTACTAAACAAAGAAGAATGTCATTAGTCAGTCTTGATGAGGGTAAGAGGAATAACATAATGCAAACTCTCATGTATGACATTGTGGAATACTCCTTCATACTACTTTCCTGGACACCGCCTATCTCTATTGAGTAATAAGTAAATCTTAATTGTTGTAATAGTGGTGATCTATCAAATATCAATGGCCCCAATCATCAAACATTGGGAAGCAGTGGCCACAAAGTTCCACCAAATATGCAATCTACCAACGTGCTTGACAACAACAAATCCCTAGGAAGACCTTCTATGCTAGTGCACATGGGTTGTTGACATTGTTGAGTAGACAAACAACACCAACACATTCCAAACAATGGATTGAGAAGATTGCATCATTGAGTCGTTCCTCAAATTTCAATTTTGAATATCAATTGGAGCTTAGGGATGGTGTTGCCTTGTAAAAGCAAAATTGAGGATATACATCTAGAAGGAATCTAGATTCTAGAGTGATTGATGTGCTCAACTAGAGTTTGTATAGTTGAAGTTTGACCAGAGGTAGTAGTTTTAAAAGCATATAGTTAAATATAGAAATGTCTTCAAATAAGAGGGGCCCCTAATTGTTTTTGCTAGTTCATAGAAAGAGAAAAAAACAAACAACATGTTCACTTACACCCTTTTGTGGTTGAAGTGACCCAAAAAAGAGGGGCTCTAGCCTCTAGTCATTTTGGCCCTTGACAAGATGGACCCCCGTGGGGTCTTTCCAACCATAAATACCAATAGAGTTTATGAGATATTTGTTCACCAGTAAAAAGAAATAATGGAATGTTGGTAATTCACCAGTCAACCAAACGTGGCACAATCGACAACATTGGCCAATGTTGGGGTCACAGACATTGCCATAATTCCATATAGATAAATAATAACATTAAAAACAAACTAAAACAAAAGAGCAACTGAACGTCCTTGTCAATTGAATGACGAAGTTGTTCCATATGAATGGTGATTGTAAATAAACATTCCTTCACAAGTTTTTGTAGTTTCATGGAGATCCCATTTCATATTAACAGTGGTGGATATGTATACATGATGATTAACCCATTTGCATTTCACGTTGATTATCATTCGAAAGTAGATCGATTTACTCTATTTTGATACATTTATTGTGTAATGTAATTCTTTTCTTTTTTTTTGAGGCTGAAACCAGTGTTTTCCCCAACCCCACAAAAAGTAATAATATGGTTTGTCCTATTTTATGGCTAATTGGGGGGGCACAATTATTTTGGTTGGTTGATTTCCTTATCCAAGCATTAGCTTCTTACATGGCTTGACAAGGGCTGAAAGGAGGTAGGACCATGGTCCATGATCAACACGATGGTCGTGTGCTAGTGAACGATTGAGATATTGCATCCACATTCTTTTTTAAGTATCATTTTTCAGCATTGTAAATGGGGCTTTGCCTTGTGCAAAAGCCGCGTTCAAGTTTTATCATTTGAAATAGACATAAAATAATACTAACAACTTGTCATAACAATCCATGTAGGATAATAACACCATAATAACCTAAAGAGACCACATGTGTTGCAGATACTTGAATGAGTATGAGTAGTAATTTGCTACCTTAAAAACTAGGAATTAAAAATATGCAACACAAGCCTAACATGGAGTCTTACGTATTGACTATTTGGATCAAGGGCAAATGCCATCAATGGTTTCAATTTATTAGCCTTAAAGGCAACAATAGTTTGCAACTGTCATCAATGGATCAATTTAACGAAAACACAACAAATGCTATATTGAGACATTCAAGAATTGTTGCTAGTTGCTCACCATTACTCACTAAAAGTTTTTTCTTTTTGAGGGATGTAAGGCGTTTGGTTTGGGAATAATGAGAAAGAAACATAGAAAAAGATCATAAGGTCCACGCAATTGACATGTTTCCATTAACACACATTCACACATATATTATGTGTGTACACATACACACACCATAGGTCAAATCGCCTCAACAAATGCTAAATTAATTGAAGGATTTATATCTAACATCAAAGGGACCTTGTCTTCCATGCATACAAACATACATACATACATATATATATCACGACGACATTGAACATTAAACAAGGACATGTAGGCTCATTTGAGGTTAAAGCTAGGTTTACATCCATAATATTTTGAAGTTAAAAACAAACATCCACTAGCATGTACATGCTTGAGATTGTGTAGGAAATGATAAAACTTCCTCGAACTTATCCTTGTGTGTAAGGTCATGGCATTGTACTTTTGCTTGAGGTTATACTTAAACTTGTCTTATTTTATGGGAACCATGATACTCATAATACTAAAGTCCTTGCTGAATTGTGAAGAGATTGGAGGGTGTCTTTGCTGAATGTGGGTTGTGTGAGGCTCATGTTGTGGGGAATTCTGTGTTGAGGCTTTGTTGCTTCATTTATACATGGTGTTTTCTTGTAGCCATGCAAAGTGGCTTTGTAACATATGAGTTGTATATTACCCTATGTACTTTTTCTTAACTAATGGAAGTAGAAATGTTTTTTTGGAAAAATACTAAAGTCCTTGCTCTCCCTCCTTTTCCTGAAAAGTAAGTAAATACCTTTTGGGGCGAACATTGTTTGAATGTCGATCCCATGGTTTTTGCGAACATAGATACCATTCATTGCATATTCACGTCTTTTCCTTTTCAAAGGCTCTGACAAAGCACATTTTAGCTTTTGAGAGGTTTGTTCCACTTGTTTCAAGGACACAAAAGTATAGTTCAAGTTCATTCACATCCATGCATCTTATTATATCTACATGTTGTAATGTAGGGTATATGGTTGCATATTCACATTGTCTTTTTGGGAGGTGTCCCACCTCTCCCTTGAAAGTGATTGAGTGGAAATAATATGGGGAATGGGTCCATCCGATGCATCATTGGACAAGTGGATGCATGGTTACTCATAATTTTTTTAATGGCATTATTGGTCTTGCCAATGTGTCAATTATTTGCGTCGTCATGTTACATTATCACATCTTGCAGACTGAGAATTTCATAAATACAACTATTAACACAACAAAAGGCGATTATGTTCACATGGTGGAATGATCATTCTTACGATCTATTATTAGCTCTTGGGGCAGCATTGAAGGTGTGACTCCGAAAGATAAATAGCAATTAGAATGTGCACAACCACATAAGGTTTAGTGGGAAATGGCTAGCATATAATGATGTATGCTAATTGAGTGTGCACAAGAATCAATGTAGATTGTATAAAACCTTGGAAGTTATGTAAGGTTGTCCTGAGATAAGATGTGCATTATGTACGTATGTTAAGTGTACTTGATGAAGCTAAAGTAAAGCACACCTAAAACATCATATACACATGGAGAATTGCATATGGTATGGTAAGGTGGAAAAACGAAGTGATATTTCCCCAATGATAAACATGCTTGCAAGGTTATTGGGTAGGGTTACGTACCCCAAATATTGTTCACCAACATTATGGTATGTATAAATATGGTCAGGTCAAGCGTGTCACAAACTACAATGCACACGAGAAACTTTCCGGGCATTTCTAAAGAAGGATTACTTTGCGAGTCACAACGATGTATTTATGATCGGGCACAAAAACAATGATTAGGTAATACAACGTAGGTTGTTTGAAACCTAATTCATGAAATAGTTGGGTAATGAGTTTGAATTGATGTATATTTCAATAAATCAGTCATTAGCGAGCCAAACAGGTGATGTAAAATTGATACATATGGCCAACATTGAACACCTGGGATGGCAAAAAAGCTCAACTCCTCCTTCATTTTCTTCCTTCCTTAGCATCCGAGATTCTCGGACCCGAAAACCACCAACCTACAACATAGGCTGACTTACGAAGGTAGATGGGGTCTCGGTGATGGTTGAGATCCAGAAGATGGTGGCGTGGTCCGAGACATCATAGTAGTTCATGGAAGGTTTGGCCTGACCACTCAGGGGTCACCCACCATTGCATACTAGAAAACAAAAGACAAAAAGAAAACCCTAAAAAACAAGAGCAAGAAAAAAAAAAACACAGAGGAAAGAGGGGTGGGAAGTTGGGTAGTTGTGTGGGTGACCCAATCTCTTTAAAAAGAAAAAAGCAAAAAGCAAAACGCAAAACGCAAAACGCAAAAAACAGAAAACAGAAAAAAAATAAAATATTGGTTAATTAAATTTAAGCAAAAGAAAAACATAGCAACCCAAACCAGTGTTCTTTTTTTTTTTTTCTTTTTTTTTGTGGTTAATCAAAAAAGAAAAAAAAAAGGAAAAAAAAAAAACTCGCTGAAGAAAGCGACGTCATAGAAAAAGGCAAAAGTTTGTTTTGGAAAAATAACAAAGGTAAAAGAAAAAGAAAAGAAAAGGGGTGCCACGTCAGCAGTGCCACGCTGGCTGGACCGGGGGGGGGGCCCTATTTTGTTGTATTCCCATTTCTGTCCGCATGCATAACTCTCTCAGTCTCTCTCTCTACTCTCTCTCTCTACTCTCTCAGTCTCTCTCTACTCTCTCTCTCTCTTCTGACACTCACCTAAACAAAACAATATAAAAAAAAGTAAACAAAAAATACACACAACCCGTCCCACGTGGGCACCCCACACATACACATACATATATGCCCCATGCCCCATATCACATACACATACATATACATATACCCATGCCCCATACATAGCACATACACATACATATATGCCCATGCCCCATAGCACATACACATACATATATGCCCATGCCCCATCGCACATACACATACATATATGCCCATGCCCCATCGCACATACACATACATATATGCCCATGCCCCATACATAGCACATACACATACATATATGCCCATGCCTTTTCTTCGTATTCCCGAAGGAATAACAAGAAAATTGTGCATGTTATTGGGTTTGTCACTGATTCGTGACTCATTAATTTCGATAACTGGTTGAATTTTCTTATTTAGAGTTATTCGAAGTTTTCGATCTCCAATACCTAGCATAGTAGTATCTACATCACGTTTCAACTTATCAATCTTTAGACTATGTTCTTCTCCATCATGCGCGGGTTCAATCCCCGTCGTTCGCCCATTCAATTAGTTAGAGAACTCGTTCTTATCGCTTGGAATATAAAAAGTTATGAGAAAAGGTGGTTTCGACATATCCATATCGACCTAAGATAAGACAGTTCTGTTACCCGATTCGTTTAGAAGGTGGGTAAACCTCTCTCTTCTTCCATAATTTTGAGCACATACACATACATATATGTCCCATGCCCCATGCCCCATAGCACATAGCATACACCCCATATGTATATGTATCATATCATATGCTGCATGCATATAGCCCATACATGGACCATATACATAAATACCCCATTTTTTTCCCAAAAATACATAAATACCCATTGAAACAAGCAAAATACAATTGTTGTCATTTGTATAATGGGTATTATTATTCACAGTGTTTTGTGTCTAGACTCTCTCTCTCTCTGCATATATATATATATATATATATATATATAATAATATATACATATATATTTGAAATTTATGTTTATGTGATAGTGTGCAGCATGTTTTGTTATTACTATTATTATTATTATTATTATTATTATTTTTGACTGGTTCTCAATAAGACTTCCCTGAAAAAGAAAGACAAAAAGTAAAAAAAAAAGCAAAAAGGAGAAAGACGGAGAAACAATTTATATGTTGGCCCTCCACAGAACAAACAGAAAAAGAAAAGGGACGTTTTTTATTTATTGAAAAGTTATTAATACAAAAAATAAATTATATATATATATATATGTATAGATAAGAGAAATTGATTACTTTATTAATTAAGGGAAAAAAAACCCCTCCCTCCCCTTCAGCAATCAATCAATGCTCCTCTCTTTGTTATTATGAATCAATATTTTGTTTTTCATTGAATTTTTAAAAAATTTAAAAAATAAAAATAAAAATAAAATCTAAAAATTGTTCTGAAAGCTACGTCTGCTGCGCCTGCTTAACTTCTTCTTCCTCTGCTTCACAATCCATCCATGGCCTTTTTGAGTAAAACCCTAACCCTAACCCTAACCCTAACCCCCAAAAAAAAACCAGACCATTGAGAATAAAATTAAAAGAAATGAACAAAACAATCAAACTCTGTTTCCGTGTAGATAAATACATAAAGAAGAGAGCCCTTCTCTGTCTGTCTGTCTGTCTGTCTCTGTAACTTCAACTAACTCAATCATACTTACCCTTTTTCTCACCCACCCTTTCCACAAGAGAGGGAGAGAGAGCTACTTATGTACATACATATATATACAAACTGGTGTGGTGGCCTTTACTTCAGCTAATAATAATAATAATAATAATAATAATAATAATAATAATAATAATAATAAGAGTAGAGTAGGAGTAGTAGTGGTAGGAGTAATTAATATTCACATCAAAAGATCAAATATTGACTGACCAATATTATTCATCCATCCATCCATCCATCAAAACCATATAACATCTCTCACTCAGGTAAACAACAAACCATCAAAGAGAATATACCTACACACACACACACACACACACCATCTATGATCTTATCTCATCTCTCTGTCTCTCTCTCTGTCTGTCTCCTATAATATTATATATGTATGTTTGTGTATACATTATAAATTTATATATATATATATATATACATATACATATATGTGTATGTATGGTTTGGATCAGTTGTAATAAAGAAAGAAAAGGTTTGGATTGAATCTCCTGGGGTTTAAAAAGATTGTTACATACAGTGGTATATAGTATAGTGGGGCTGGAGCTGAAACAGAGGAGGAACACACACTCTCTGTTTCTGCTCTCCCCTGTTTCTTGTAGTTTCTTCTTTGGCCTGTTTATGGAATCCATATATAGATATAGATAGATAGATAGGTAAACATATAATACACACACACACATACATACATATATATACATATATGATATATATATATAGAAAGAGAGAGAGAGAAAGAAAGAGAAAGAGAAAGACAGAGAGAGAGAGATACAGGGATTGAAGGACATATCGGTTATATACATATATATTATATAAGAAGGATGGATGTGGAGGAAGTGAGAAGGATATTGTTTAGCAGAGTTCAAAGCAGTGATGCGGAGAATGCATTCAAGATAATGGGGTATTTGCTCCTCCAAGATTGGGCAGAGCAAGAGCTATTCATGCTGGCCTTGGGCTCTGATGAGGTCTTACATGCCATGGTAAGCAAGGCCAGAGCGGAGCTAGGGTTACATATGAACCACAATAAGCCAGGGAGTGCAGGGTGGAGCAGGGCTGTCCAGCCCGGGAGTGGTGGACATGGCCAAGGGAGCTTTGGGACAGGAAGCTCAGGCCAGTTGTTGAACACCTTAGAGGGGGGTGGGGCAGGCCCGGCCCCGCGGCAGTTGTTGACCTTTGAGGCGACAGTTGGTCCAAGGCAGTTGAGCTTCGAGGCCGGCGGCGGGGGGTCACCGGTTGCAGTTGGGCAGTTGAGCCCTATGGCTGCAACTTCTTCTTCTTCTTCTTCTTCTTCTACAGGAGGGCAGTTGAATTCTCCGGCTACATCTGGCGCCATGTCCACGATGGGAGGTAGCGGACAATTTGGGCTTTCATCCAATTTGAACTCCCCCCCGATGATGATGATGATGCCGATGGCCTCCTCGACTGCTTCTGATTCCATGGTAAGCTTCTACACCAGTAATCCTAATTTGGGATCTAATTATAACACCACGATCGCGCCGAAGCTGAATGGCTCCATCAGTACTAGACCCATCATCCCTTACCCTCACACCATCCAACAATGGTGTAGTAGTAATAATGCCCTAGCTCCTCCGACTCCGACTCCGACTCTTCCGCCTTCTTCGGTATTGAGCTTGTTTAATGACAAGACCCCCACCTTCAACTACAACATGGCTTCAGAAGAACATCATCTTCTTCATCAACATAGTAGTAACTTCTTTAAACTCCATCACTCTTCTTCTTCTTCTTCTTCTTCTTCTTCTCACAACAGCAACAACAACAATAACAATAACAATAACAACAGCAGCAACATGAACATGAACATGAGCTCTATAACTAGATCCTGCCTCTTCTTCTCTCGGGGTTATTGCAAACATGGGAATACTTGTCGTTTCTCGCATCATGTCGATGGGCCTGACCGATATAATGCGAATATGACCTCGCTCCATGGAGATGTAGAAGTTGACTCATCTGGATCTGATGATGGCTATAGCTTTGCTCAACAATTAGGGTTTGAAAGCTTTGAGATGGAGTTGAGGGAGCTTCTGAAAGGGAAGAAAGTGCCCGTCTCCATCGCATCGCTGCCACAAATGTATTATGAAAGGTTTGGCAAATCCTTACAAGCCGAAGGATACTTGACTGAGAGCCAACGCCATGGGAAAGCTGGATTTAGCCTCACCCGGCTACTCATGAGGCTCAAAGGGACTGTCCGATTGATCGAAAGGTGCTTAAATTGATCTCACCCTCCATTTTGTTGTGTAATGTCTGAAAATCACATCCATTTGTCTGCAAGTTTAGCATTTGCATTGGGTTTTTGTTTCCATTTGGATCATTTGCTTAATCTTGAGAGATTTTGCTGACAATATAACCGATATTTTACATGCTTTCTGGGTTTCATATTTTCTCGTTTTTCCTTCTTCATTTTGTGCGTAGGCCTCATGGACAGCATGCTGTGATGTTGTTGGAGGAGGGCCTTCATTTATCAAATGAAGGTGGACGCCGGGGGCCTGAGGATCTCATTGATTCGATGAACGCTAGCTCTCGGCAAATCTACTTAACATTTCCAGCTGAAAGTAGTTTTAGTGAGGAGGATGTCACGATCCATTTCAGGTGAGTTATGTCAATCTCTTCTTCCACATATGTACACCCACATGCCTAAGTAATAGTTTACTAGGAAAACCTATCAATGAATGAATTTCATTCACATTAAATGTACGGTTAAATGTGTATATATCTATATATGTGGTCATAAAGAGTCCTTTTCTAAAGCTTTTTAAGTAAAAGGTAATTTTACTTTTAGGGGGGAGAAGAGACCTTTGATGCTTTTAATAAAAACTCGAAAAGATGTTGTGGAGCTATGTAACGCATCATGGCTATAAAGGGCTAACTAACTTTTTTTCAATTTTTGTGAATTGTATACTATATGTTTAGGTGTATTAATTTTTGTTTTTTGATCCATTGACTCGAAAACTTTAGATTTTGTGTGGACATACTTAGTTTTTGTGTATGTATGTGTAAGTTTGAATGTTTTTTGTGAGTGTGAACCAGGGCTTATGGACCTGTCCAAGATGTTAGGATACCCCACCAGCAGAAGAGGATGTTTGGGTTCGTAACCTTTATATATCCAGACACAGTCAGGACTATCCTTACTGAAGGAAACCCACACTATATATGTGGTGCAAGAGTCCTTGTGAAGCCATATAAGGAGAAAGGCAAAAAATGTATAAATTTACTTCCCTTCTTTTTTCAAAGTTTCAGTTTTTAATTTTTGTGATTCCTCTCTTCATTTCACATTGGTTAGTAGTCATCCCCCCCCCCCCCATCTTTTTATTATTGAAAACCAAATTGAGACTCTTTATTTTATTTTTTGACTTTTCTGATTTATTTTGAATCAGCATCATCAGGGCTAGTTCATAAAGAAAGGCAAGATATCCATCTCATTTTGCAAGAGGAGAGGCTTAACATTGAACTTCCTGTGGTAGAGCAAAAGCTCGGCCAGCTTGAGATGACTGGAAATGAACCTATGGGGGAGGCTGTTTTGAACCCTATTGGGACCAAGTTAGATACTTCCGATTTTGATCTTGCTGGTGATATTGGCCATGGTAACAACAAATATATGTTCATGTGTGTGTTTTGTGTTTGTGTGTTTGTTTATATATATAGCTATGTTATGCGTGTATGTATGTATGTATGTATGTATGTATACATATGTTTGTATAGTCTTGTTTTGAAGTTCTTACATTGGTCTATGCTATAATGTGAAGAAGCTCAGTTGCCTTTTTCTTGTTATTCAGATGGGTCCTTACTCTCGAGCAATTTTAAGTTTGTCCTCGATCTTCTTGAAGGTGAAAGCAAAGATGTAGAGATTAGTGATTCCACTATGGTTGCAGTTTCTGGGTGAGTTTCTATTATTTCTTTTTGAGTGGAGTATAATAAGGCATCATAAGTATGATGCACCTAAGGTAATAAGAGGCTGAATATGATTAGAGTTTGATTGGAAATAGCAGGACCAATTCCAAGGCCCTAAATTTAAAGCTTGGAGGTACAGATAATAATACTACAGATACAGTTACAGCTACTTCATTACAAAAAGTTAGGAGTAACCTTTGGAGCACTCAGGTATATATATACATACATATTACATATATGCATGCATCCATATATGATTTACATCCGTATGCATGCATACACATACATGCATAATACATTCATAGCAATGACATACATGCATGCATATTTTCCTAATTCTTTGTATGCATACAGAACACACATGCTGGCCAGTATGGCTGGGGAGCAACGACGCTGTTTGCTCGTGATGTGTTCTGATTGGCTCTCCAATACATATATTTTATAACTATACTGGTAAATGACTCTTCACACACAAATCAATGGATAACATCAAACAAATTGCATATGAAGTAAACATGATGATAAAATAGGAATAAAACTAACTGCATAGATCTGTCAAATTTATGTGAATAAATATTTATCAATTGTGCCTGAAAATATGAAAAATGCTTATGTTTCTGATCATAGACCCATCAAATATCAGGCTTTTCACAAAGAAATTGTAGATGAAATCTTGGTTGTTTTGCAGGTCAGAATCAAAAGGAAAACAAAACAGAGTAAAATATTTTGTGCTTATTTTGCTTGGAGAAGGAGGAACAGGAATATTGCTGTTATTATTAGTTTACTTATTATTTTTATTTTTATTTCACAAATGTTATATACAAACGTGCGCACTTGGTCGAGATTCGACCTCCCAAATTCAAAAGTCTTCACAACAGCTCGAGAAAAATTAGAAAGAAATGAAACAATCGAGATTACTCCAGAACAAAGAACAAAACAAAGGAATCGAAAAACCTCGAGAATATACTACAAACTAATGCATTATTGTATAATCTTTTGTATCTAAATCTACGCTCTTTTTTGTGGCTTGACTGTCATACTTCTGCTCATGGATCATGAGTGTTTTTTTGTAATTCAACTATTATAAGGTCTTTTAATTGGCCTCTTATCGTTTTGCAACCAATTCTTTGGATTCTATCAGTGGTTTTGGCAATGGAATGATGATATGCTTGAGAGATGGAGGGGCATAGTCATTGGATTGTAGATAGGATAATGGAAATATCAGAAATGTTTGATTTTTTCGAGGGTCACTGGGGGGGTCATACTTGTTTCGATGCAACTTCTTCGTAGAGATGGTAATTTATTCTTTGAGTAAAAATCACCAGGAGAATGATTCTCCATATTCACCAGTGTTACTGTTTATCGATGATGTATTGCAAAACTTATCTTGGTAGTTTGACAATCCTTCCGTGGTGTGAATGAACAAAACTCTATGAGAAGGAGAAGAGAATTCTTTTAAATAAGTTTCAGTTTTCTTTTTTCCCTGTATTCAGAGTTATCAGACTTTGCACTCCCCCCTTCAAAATTCATAATTGCTTCATTGGCAAAAGTCTACATATGCATAAGAGGCACACATGGACATTCCCCATGATTCTCACACATGTATTGCAACACATGATGACTCTCATATGCAACCGATCAAAAACAGTCATCACATATGTACATAAGACTTACATGGCCCTTTTGCTTGTCCATGGAACAAAAGATCAATGAGACATGGCTTTCTAGGAAAATCTGTTACAAATTACAACACATCTCACCTACATTAAACCATGAGGGGAGATCCTTCACCTCTAAATCAAGAAAATTTGCTGACAAGTTCACAACATATATATGATTATGGCCTTTTGACTATGAAGGTGGTAATGTCAAAGCATGTGTGGTTTACTTATGCATGTATTCTCTATAATATACTTTCTTCTACCTACTTTTGGAATCTATAGCACATTATTTGTTTTGGTATTGAAGTCTTTGCACCCACTCAATTAAGTCAAAGTCTAACAGATTTTCTTACGTGGATGGATACAAGTGAGGCTGAATAATTAGGATTTTATGGTTGAAAGCATTTGCATCTCTCATTTTTTTGGTCTAATATTTGATTATATATCCTTGGTTGAACAAATTCATAAATGACACATTTAATTCCATCTTGTCAATATCCGACAATATTCCATGATGCACAATCTTCTCTTTACTCATTCCTCATCAAGGCTTATGAAAAAACCTTTATTAAACCAAATTTAAAAAAATATCTAGGAGTCAGCATCTGTGTTCTTTATTTGAGTATGAAGTGATTTTATGAATATACAAATCAACGATTATGCAGAGAAATTTATTAAGTTTTTTACAGTTTAGAGATAAACAACGATTTTATTAATGCTCGGTTCACATTTTCAGATTAGAAAAATATGATGTGACCTCTAATTTCCATGACCAATGGAACATTGGCAAAAATCTTTGTGCTAGTCTTTGTTAGTATGTCAAGTCATTGTAATTCAAAGGACCTTGTACATTTCACTGTCCATTAAACCTGTATAAGTTGCCTATATAGGAGTCTCTCTGTCTTGGCAAACATCTTAATGAACATTCATTAATATCTCGCGTAACCCTAAAAACCCCCATAACTGTTTTTCGGTGTCAAGGTAGCGTATCTAGCATGAGTTTAACCTTTTGTCTTTGTTGGTGGAAATGTTGTATGTTGACGCCTACAACTCTTTGGAAAACCTAATTAAGATTGTAATCATGTACAATTTCTTTCTTTTTGTACTAGGCCTATGTGGACCAATAGTGATATTTAGTGAGATGGTAAACTTACACAGGTCATTACTGCCAACAGTCATGGTTAGTGAGTTGGTGAACTTGACACATACAATTTCATACGCAAGATTGCAAATAATGGGTTATAGAGGAGATGCTAGTTGATGTAGAAATTCTCTTTCTATACGAAACGCTCATGTATTATTTTGCATATTTGTTTTGTCACAATTGTGATAGCTCAACTAGAATGTCTCTCTTTATTTGTAAAGTATCAATAATTGACAATATAAGACCTGAGTGTGGAGATTTAAGTGGGATCACCATGAACATATGGGAATTGATTAACCTCAGATAACAAATTGCTTTACCAAGTTTTATACAAGGAGATCATAAAGATTCTATCTGAAGTCAATGCACAATTTACTAGCTTCTAGAATCAACACTTCCTTAACATTGTAACAAATTTTGCAAGTCTTGCATTCTGGTTTTTACCAAGCATATATTTTTGAATGCATGAAATAATGTTCAAAAGTGTGGTTCAGACCACACAATTTTAGATCCTGAACAAGGCGTGCACATGCATAGCAAAAAGTAAAACTTATCGTCTTACTAGAATTGTTTACATCTAGAAGGGTTTTGTTTGGGTTGTATGGTGGTCTTTGTGGTACAATTCTGTGCTATAAATTATATTCAGGGATTGGCCACTTGCACTAAATTATCCATGAATTATATTGAGGGATTAGTGTAATAATTTATGGATATTGAAGTTTCTGGTAGAAAGAACCTGAACATCTAAAGATACTTAAAGACACAATATGTAAATGATTGTTAAAAAATTAATTATGCTATTATAAGAATTATTAAAAAGAAGACAGGATGATTGATAATAACTACCTTTTTGCCCAAGGAACCACTCCTTTAAAAGTGCGGATATCATGATTCATGAATACAAAGAGAAAGATATGAACATAAGACATGTGGTGCAGAATTGAGGTTAGTTATACAATATACAAAGTAGATGATCTGAACAAAAATATACAAAGGTCGAAAAGAAAAGAAAAGAAAAGAAAAGAAAAGCCAAATTTTGGTGTCCCTCTATTTTCATGATAATGGGAAGGGGAAGGGGAGACAGATGATCAAAGAGAGAACAAGAACAGCAATCCCAGCAGCTACATGTGCAGCGTCTGGATTCGATATTTCCTCTGCCTGTGGTGTCATGGGACCTCTTTGAAGGAAAATTACCAAAACTACCCAATATAAGGAAACGTCACTAAAGAGTGCACTAAACCCTAGCAAGGCAATTGAAACTCCATTCAGCCGACTCCATACCTGGTTCAGCAAACAACAAAGAGATTATAACTTCCAAAAACAAAACAAAACAAAATAGTATAGGAAAGAAAACATTTTTTCCTTTGTTTTCCTTTCCCCCTTTTCCGACCAAGTCAGCCAGCGGAGTTGGGAGGGTTTTGTAAGTATATCAGATTCATCCTTAGTTACTTAGATAATTGGAAATCCATAGCACGCTACTCTCTAAATATCCCACACGTTAAAGGAAGGATTTTGTAATGTATGTACCTCTGTTAATCCTTTCATCTACATGAATTATGGACTGTAGACTCACGACAATTATATGACAAAAGCTTGTAAAATGCTAACGTTTTGTAATCTGAGAGTCTTTTGCTAAATCAAAATGTGTGTTATCTTCATCTCTCTTCTTCCTTGCTCTCCTTGGTTACGCCGCACCATTGGGGGTTGGAGCCACCCATGCCCCCTTTTTCAATGCCTTAAAGTATCATACAAAAATGATATTATATATGAACTAGCCATCTTATGCTGTTGATATTTTCTTTTCCTTTTTCGTTTCAGCTTTATGCTTGTTATTTTTGTTTTCATTATCTTTTTTCAAGTTCAATTTTAATTTGTAAATAGTAAGTATATACACAGGGCACTTTCTCTTAACACATGACTGAAATATACATACCTTTCGTCCCCACAAAGCCTGCGAGATTCGGCCTCCATCAAGCTCACCCACTGGTATACTATTGATCCCATTGATGAGGAGCCCTGCCCATGCCCATAGCACTAGAGGGTTCATACTAATATTCTCACCTTCTTTGAGAGCATTCCCCAAGAAAAGTTTCGCTGATACAATATAAAGGCAATTTGTTTTCTGATTAACAACATAATAGTTTCCATCCTCATTTTTTGCCTATCTGAGAAAGGAATAAGCTTTTACCAAGAGAACCAACGAGAAAGGAGTCATGGAATGCAGTTCCATTCACAAGTATTCCTTGCCCTTCATTTGGTGGAAGGAGAAATCCAATCACTATCAGGGACAACGCCATAAAAGTTCCAGCCAAAGGTCCTGCTGCAGCAATTTTCAATAGATCCTGTCGCGTAGTTAATGTGTTCATCACTCTCGTTATGCCTCCAAATGAGCCAAGCTGTGAAGGAAAACAAGTTTTAAAGTCATTCCTAAGATAAGAAGAGCCATGGAGAATATAGTTCCTTTTTTTCGTGATACTTATATTACTAGTGAGAAACCTCAATGTGAGGTGAGAACCAACAAAGAATAAAGATAAACATGCAAACCCCATATATCAAGATGCATTAGCACAACGGTTGCAACAATAAGGAAAACACATAACATTATGAACACATCATGGAGATTGTACATTGATTCTTTGAACTTCTGAGGACTATGAAAGCATTAATTCAATCTACTGATATATCACATGAAATCATTAGTTCAATATGTACGTCTACCACAACTAGAGCTTGTGTTCCAATTATTTTAGAGTCAAGCTACTAATATGCTATTTACTTCATTTTTTAGACAGATTTTTCTAGACTGTAATGCTAAAATTAAGAGAATGCAATTAGGTTTGTAACATCTCAGCTCTTGCAAATTTATACTGTCAAAATGCAAAAACAAAACAAGATGTTGGTTTAGCTACCCAATCCTCTCGATTAATAATATTCACCTACAAAACATGCAGATTTCAGTAATTTTACCTGCAGACTGGGCACAAAATATGGAAAACCAAGCTTAGCACCAACTTCTTTTGCAGCATAGATGTGACCTGCTTCATGTGCTGCTAATATCACACAGGTCACTAATGCTCCTGGAATACCCTCCAAAAGAGCCTGAGAATTGGTCAAACTTGCCCTGAAAAATGCAAATACAGCAACGTTTATTATTTCAGAGAGCCCAATGCCCATCACTAACTAGAGACATAAGTTAATCTTCCTCTATGTCAGTATCTTGGAGCAGCACAGCTTGCCAGACTCAAACCACTTCAAAGAAGGGACTTGTATAGCTGTAATTAGAGTAGCCCAACCAATATGGCCATGCTGATACTATAGCAAGCACTGATCAGCTTTTCCTGAGACCATATTATTTTTTCTAGATGATGGAAATCTTTGGAAGGTGAGAATAATGTACTGCAGTTTTTCTAGCATTATATAAACTAGCTTCTTGTTAAATTCTTAATTGGTCACCAATCAAATTGTACTTGGGAAGGAAAAATTAGAAAAAAGAAACATATGGTGTCATCTTTGAAAGGCCAAATTGGCATACGAGACTGATGAAAGAGTGCACTTAAAATTTTGTTTCATCTTTGAGAGCAACAAACCAAAATAAATCAATATAAGTAAATATAAGGTACCAAAGAGTCTCATTAGCTACATACTGAAGATATATTGAAACTTCTGCCTTTGAAAGATCTCCGGCATGGGCTGATCCAAGATGGAGAGGTCTCTGGAATGAAGGAAGCACCTTCAGTGCTCGATGATAATGGTCTTTATCTGTCCATGAGAGGATAACAAGGCTGGGCCCAAGTGCACAACAAATTACTATTGTCTAGTCAATTGTAACCTCTTTCAAATGTCCTGGTTGACTTGTAGCATGAGGAGTGATTTGAGTAAGGAAATTTTTTATTTTTCTTTCCTAATGAGCTGTTGTGGCTGCATTGTTGTCCTTCAACAACTTCCCCCAAAGCCTCTTTGAGTTCTATCAAGAACAATCCCAAGCACTGTTGGTCGTCGTATTCCATGACCTTCCATAATGGGGTGAAGCCTTGTTTAAAGCGGAGTGCTATCGGCCTCTTTCTCATAAAAAAACAGCACAATGGCAAACAAGAATTCTTCCAATTCCACCCTGATGAGACAACTGGCAGATCTGTTCTTCCATAGATTTGTTTGTACATCTGACTGTCTCAATCACTAGCTGATGTGGCAAGGTCCTAAGCAACCCTATCACATTGCATATGAGATAGATGTATATCCATATACGAAGGCTTGATGATAAATCCATCTAGAAACATGTGTAAAAAGGGTGCCTTAAGCAACATTGTGGGGCTAACCCATGCTTTTCATTATCCTATTTGATGATATCAGTTTAGGTCACTCTATTGTTTTCTACTTTGTACATATTCAGCTGTGGACAATCCAAGCAATCTTTGAATGGTGGTAGTGCATTTATCTTTATGCCAAGTGACTAGAATCATTTTTACGTTTCAGCATACAAACAAGAAACTTAAAAGAAATCTAGTTGTGGTGAAGGAAAACTCACAAGAAATCCAGTTGCAACGAAGGTGAGTTCCTCACAAGAATCGTGTATATAGAAACCAAGCCAAAAGCAGCTACAGGAATCCACTCGGGTATTCCTATGATGGGCCAAAGTGATTTGTTCGAATTCAACAAGGATTGATATTTCATTTTAATTAGATAAGGATAAACGTTGTTGTTTAAGAAGATTCCAAAATTCTTACTTGGAGGATCTGGCTCCACCAGTTCTTTCAAGGTGATAATTGCCACCGGCTTGTTTTCTTCAGGATTATACAAAAGGAAGACCATATATTGATCTCCAAACTTATCCTGGTGAACAAGTTCTGTGACTAAAGATTGGAATAATATAATGCTCATTGATTAGAAAACTGTAACATTCTCATTCACCTCCAATCGTGTCTTTATTTTTGTGTAGCTCTTTGAAGCATCACCTCGTAGATTCCCTTTGAAAAGAACACCACCCTGACACAAGTGTAGATAATATGTGAGATTTACTGATTAATATGATAATTAGGAAAAGTGGAGCTATATATTCTGTTACCTCTTTCAGGTTAGCTACATGATGCAAAACTATCCCATAAGTGATATAATCAGGAAAAAGTATATCTTTAAAAGGCCCTTTGGCCCACTCCATTGGTCTTCCCTAGGGACACTAACTTTAGGAGAAATATTGCATCCGTAACTTAATTTCAAGCAAATCATTCTGAATTCAGTAACTTTTGGCACTGAAAGGACAATGAAAAAAGAAAGATAATGATAACCCAAGGTTCTATGATTATTTCTCTTAATTCTACTGATCTTGCTACTTTGTAGTAAAACTGTCTTTCAATAGCACATATTCCATCTAGCCTTGAATTCCCTTCATGTGGGATCTAGTAAAGCTCACTTAGATAGCACATGTCCCTACCAACCCTGAATAAAAGAAATTGTCAAAAGGACATGTACTAGGTACAAAGCACAGAATAATTAGCACAATATTTTCTTCTGGAAGCAGGAAGACAGGCAGAAGATCAGATCCAAAGAAAAGTCAAAGAGATGGATTGCAAAAGGTTAGATAGGAATCACAGGAGATGAAGAAAAAACATTAAAATAAAGACAGCCAAGCAATACAAACAGAGAACGCTTAAACCTCTTACAAAGTGTCAAAATCCAAATAACAATAGATTTTGAATCAACAATTGACGTGATGATCTTGCCTCATAAGGTTCCTGACTTGTCACAAAGAATGTGTCAAACCCAAATACTTGATCTCGTAAAATGTCAATCACATTCTTAGGAATCTGTCCAATGTCTCCAGAAGCCTTCAACAAATTGCACAATACGAAAGGAAAACTCATGAAAAAAATAAAGCATGAACATTTCAAAAGAAACCACAAATAAACGTTTCATTCTCACCTTCACACCAGGAAGAAGTGAGCCACTTCGCAATGGCTCTTCCATATTCTGTAGTACTCCAAAAATGGCTTCACATAAGACATCTGTAGAGTAAGAGAATGAAAATGAAGAGATGGGAATAGCACCTTCTCAGATACGGCGTCCGTTCCATTTCCTTCATCTACCTCAGCCTTAACCTCTGCATCACCCTGTTGGCAGTGCAATGTTTACAATCACTTGATAGTTCCTGTACAAGAACAAAGGGCAATATGTTTTCTACCATAACGCACCCCATCCAGCATAAATATAACTTCCAAAACTATGCCTATACTAATCTATATATGTGAAACCTAAGATGTATGAGAGAGAAGTTGAAATAAGGCATAGTCATAAGAAGACCAAGTTCGAAGTTGAATTAATTCTAGACAAGATGACATGAAACTACACAATGCTTGCACTCATGTATAGACTACCATGTACCCCTAATCTGATAATAAGCCACAAGTTTCTCCACTTATGTTTCTAATAACACCAACTTATGACACTAGCCACTAGAGGAACACCCAACGCACTAGCAAAGGTATTAGTAAACAATTATCCTAGATTGCTGCAATTGAAGTTCACCTTTATTTGATACATCAGAAATGAAACTTGTTTTTCTGAGATCTGAAATCGTAATTCTAGAAACAAAAATAGAATCTTTAAATTAAAATGCAAGTTATAACCTGGTCCGCTGGTATATCATCCTCAGACCTGCCTTCGGTATCTTCTGGTGATGCTTTCAAATGGAAAGTCCTTTTGCTGTTTGCCACTGCATTTTCCAAGTTCCACCTGGGTAAAGATGTTAAGAAATAAATAAATCCATGACCAAATACTTTGGCAATAACTTCAGAGAGATATTACAATACCCCAAATTTGATGTGATGTTTTAGATAAAACTTCATAAAGAGTACAAATAAAGGATATATATTGTCTCCATTCTTACACACAATTCTCTGACAATATTGTTCATAACCGAAGTGAAGTTGGCAATTGCAAGAATGGATTATCTATTAGTCACATTACATTATTACCTTATCACCCTCCAAACTAGCTAATACCCTCAAAATCACACTCGAGGTAGTTAATTCCATACAATTGCTGAACTGTTAACACAGCAACACTGTTAGCTAATTACATTCTAATCATTCCAATAACTTTTTAGCATAACCATCATGCTAGGCGGTTTCACCACTGTCATTGTAAACCCTTGTGGGTACAATAATGGCCCTACATGCTTGGTGGACTGCAACAGTGCTACCGCTCCGCACAAAGGCAGAGTGCTGAGCATGGCGCCATATATGTGTGTGTGTGTGTGTGTATATATATGTATGTATGTATGTATGTATGTATGTATGTATGTACATATATATATATATATATAATATACACATTATGTATGTACATACATATATATGACGCTGTGCTCAACATTTTCCTCTCAAAAGTAAAACACTTTGGAATCATGAATGAAATGGGAAATTGGACAGCCAGAGAGGATATGGCTGTCTACAAGGTAGGCATATCTAGCTAGATGTGTTTTCTCAGTTCTCACAGAATTACTCTTTACTTTAGGAATGAGAGTGATGCAATCTATGAAAAATTAGAATTCTATCCAATGAATAACTTATTCAATCTATGAAATTAATGGTATGTGGAGACCTTATTAGTATTGAATGAAAACATCAAGGGTAAGAAAAAGAGCAATGAATGTTCAGATATGCCTTTATAATAACTACATTGAGTTGGTAGGATGTTTAGAAAAAAAGAGGATGCAGAACCTAGCATGAGTGGATGACTGAAAAAATAGAAATATGAAGGATGATAACCATAGAAGAACATATGAAAATGATTGGTTTGAATAAAAATTAGGGAAAAGCTCTGAATATACTGGATTTTTCTTTATTTCCTCAAATGCTCCTAAGTTTTCCTGATTCCCCAAATACCCTTTGTCAATCCCATGTCAAGAAATTATATGCACTATTTGAGCAATTTTATGGTCAATGCATCCCATTTTGCTTGATCATATGTGCAATTTAGAGCAATCATATGGTCAATTCATCCCTTTTTTCTTTGTTGGGAATTAACTAGGGCATTTGGATAAATAAAGGAAATTTTAGGGGTATTGGGAGTTTTTCCCTAAGAGACTTTATCCAGGGATCCCAAGGTTTCATAATGCATATATAAGTTCTAACCCTGTGACAGTTAGCATGTTATCATAATTTAAGCACAATTATTATTTTTGGATTGACTAAGTTATGAGAACCAATATTATATATATATATATATATATATATATTGCATCATTGTTTCCTGCAATCAATGTCTTTTCAGTGTTCATGGGTGTAACTCCTATATTTCTCCTACTTTGTGCATAGAAGTTAAGATCTTACAGTAAGAGTAACTGTACAATATGAGAACTGAGAGGTAAACAATTGATTAATTTGTTACACCGATTAAATGAGTGTGATAAACTTTTTACTGACTTCAGAAGTCGATGGTTCAGCCACATACAAAACTTGAGACATACACATGAATAAATATACTATCAATGCATATGTATATATATATATATATATACAGATATACACACACATAAACATAAAAACACATAAAATGCAACATATATATGTGCATACATCAATGAGATGAATGCAAGGGAGCAAGCAAAAGAAAGAAAGAAATGAAGGAAAACAAATCGCCCAACCTTTTGGATGTGAATGGAAGGCGGTTGCGTGGAGGGGCGGGGAGGCGAGGGTTGAAGTAGACATTGAGAGGAGAGGAGAGGCCGAGCGATGCAGGGCAGTGGACGAGGATCACCATAGCTTCCTTCTGTAACTGTGACCGTCTCTGTGTCTGTGTATCTGCCAATCAGAGTAGAATGGGCTTTTACTTATCCTCCCAAGTGCATTCACCTCCAAAGATATACATACATACATACATATACTGTATACATATACATACATACATTATACATATTGATATACATACATACATATATGATATATTTATATATATATATATATATAGAGAGAGAGAGAGAGAGAGAGAGAGAGAGAGAGAGAGAGAGAGAGATATATTAACGTCTTCTAAGGCCAAAATTGGCCCATGAGACAAATGGTGTACAACAAAAATGGGATATTTACCCATTCATCGAAAGTAAAAATAAAAATAAGATAAAATAGAGTTTAAGCTAAATAGTTCTAAGAAAACAACAAACATGTTCTATATAAAAAACATGTTCTACAATGAGAATGATTCTATACTAGGCCTAATTTCATTTCCATCCAAGTCTCTCGAAGAGAAGCGGGGGGTCAAAGGGTTGCCATGATGTGGATGTGGCCCGTGGTCCCCATGTAAGAGGTACCCCAACCATAGCTTCGAGTCGGCGTAGCTCACGTTCCCTTATCTTCTTAATCTTTTCTACTCCACGTTGACTTGTGTTGAAGCCCAACATCCGAGGACGTTTGGTTGCTCTTTGTATTTCTGCTTCCTCAAGGGAGAGGCCGAGCGGCATAAGTGTATCCACATTCATCGTCTCCCCATGTTCCTGAAAAATTACACTAGGTACATGTTGATGAGTAGTAAAAGGGTTATGATTAACACTTTGTAATTTATCCTCCCTATGTTGTTTTAGCTCTAAGATATACCTACCTAGTCTCTTTACACTCGGGGTATCTAATAGTTTGGAGAGGGTGGGAGAGGGTCCTAGTATGTCTTGGTATTCCGCCCGTATCTCGGCATAAGTTGGGCACTTGCATGTGAAGTGATACTCATCCTCTATCTCTATGTGGCATAACCTACATAGCCTTTCCTCTCTAGGGACTCTATTAGCTCGACCATTCTCAATCTCAAGTTGGTGAGATGATATCCTAAGTTGTCCAATGGCCACCCTTAGTGCATTTGATAAGAAAGTATCTAGGTATCTTGGTCGTGTAATAAACCCTAACTTAGAGAAGTGCAAGAAGTGTTCCTTATAGTACACCATTTTAGATGGGAGTGGCTCTCGTGGGGTGATCCATTTGTATCGAGTGTAGATTTGCCATATGTCTTGGCGTATCACTTTATTACGATCTTCACGAGAGATTAAAGTTTGATCAGTCCCATGGTTGTACTTAAGGGGAGGTAGGTTATTAATGTCTATGCCATTTGCAAATAACCAACTCACCACAATGCTATACCAAGAGTTGGTGTCTCCAGACACATGTAAGGATCGGGATGCCTCAAAGGCTCGACGGGATATCCTATCTTGTGGTTGACTATGTATCCGATGAATAAAAGCTACCACTTGAAAGAGTGCTTCTACTAACATCGGGGGTAGGCTAAACTCCGCTCTAATAATGTCATGTGGTACTGTCGATTTGCTTCGGAGTTGACGTGATAACATCACCACTAAAGGTCTCTCCAATTGCGTCCACATGAAAGATGGTAGACCTGGAGCCCATACTACTGATGCATACATGAGGGACGGGGTCACTAATGAGTCGAAAAGCCATCCCTTAGTCCGTGGCTCTTGAAAGTATGCTTGGTGGCATTGTCTCTCTAAGAGTGAGAGGGATGCATATCCTCTCGTTAGCCTATCTTTGGCTGCCTGGGTCATCGAGAATTTACCTGAGCGAGCACTAAAAGTGACTCCCAAGTATACATAAGATCCCACCACCTCAACTAGTTTATGAGAGAGGATGAGGTGACATTTACTCCTAACTCTGGACGATGTATGAAAGATAAGGACTTTAGTTTTCGCTAGATTCACTACCAGTCCTCGTTGTGTACAAAAGTCATCTAGGGCATTAAGATGCTTTTGTAGGTCGTGTTCCGACTCCGAGAGCAAGACAATGTCGTCTGCGTAGAGTAAGAGACTAACTTGCGTATCCCCAATAGCCACTCCTTTGCCTCCCTTACGAGCAATAAAATCAGTGATCTCATCAATGTAGATCCCAAAAAGAGTCGGTGATAGGGGGCAACCCTGTTTTACACCAATGGTGCTAGTGAAACAATCGGATAGGCCACCTGGGCATCTTACGCGCCCATAGACTTGCTCATATAGGGCATAAATGGCCCAAATCATGTCATTTGGTATCTCCAAGCTCTTAAGTCTATCAAACAACCTCTCCCTAGGAACTGTATCAAAGGCTTTGCGAAAGTCCACAAAGCAACAATATAGTTTCTTCTTACGAGCCTTTGTTTGGTCAATTAAGCACCTAAGTGTAAAGATGTGGTCAATAGTGGAGAAGGCTCGTCTAAAGCCAGCCTGCTCAGGTGCTCGAAGACTTAATGTTTCCATATAATCACTGAGCTCCGCTTCCATTACTGCACCATATAGTTTAGCAAGCGTATGACCTATCATAATGGTCCTATATGTATTTGGGTCCATTGGGTCCCCTCCTTTATGTATAGGGGCCACAGTGTTCATGGCCCATTGTGGTGGAAAACCCTCGGCGAGGGCGCGGTTGAAGATTAGAGTGAGAAGGGGAGCTAGGCACTCTCGAGCATATATGATGTGCTCGGCTCGCAATCCTGTGTGGTCCATGGATTTCCTATGTTGTAATTTTTTTATGACCTTCGTGACCCTAGAGGTCGTGAAAAGTGTCCCCATGGTAGGTCGAGGTGTGGAGGGCATTGGAATGGGTGGTTGGTTCGGGACATGGTAGAGTCTCTCGGTATATGTGTGCCAAATATTGGGATCCTCGATGGGTGTTTGTGGTCTCGGTTCCCGTAGTCTCTTCCATGCAAGGGCACAATCCCTACTCATGAGCATATGGTAGAGTTCCCAATATTGGGATGCTTCCCAAGCTCGTCTTTTACGACGTGTCATCTTGCGCATCTCTTTGCGAGCCTGTACTAAGGAGATAGTACCACTGAGTCGCGATACTTTAAGTTGTCTATACAACTCTCTACAATCCTCGTCATACCACTTGTTTTGTGGCATAGACCCTATTCTACTATGATTGGAGTCTTTCGTGTATGGGAAGCTACTAGTGGCGGCTGAGTGAAGGATGTGTGTGAGTTCTGTAGTGAGGTTCTCTAAAGGCAAGGAAGAATCAAACGAGGAAAGATGGGCTTGAACATGTCGAGAACAAATTTTCCAAGTTGTTCTCGAAAAATGTCATTCATTTCTTGTTGAAATGTGGCCGGTGTCATGAACACATGACCATTATGACATCACCCGGACTTGAACCTCGAACCTTGTAATCCATACTTGAAAACCTCAACCATTAAGATAGCTTATTGTTATATTAATAAATAACTGGGAATTTAATACACGTCATGTATATGTTTTAAGTTTTAACTAAAACAAATTGCATATGTATGTATGTATGTATGTATGTATGCATGTATGCATGTATGAACAAGTGTGTATATGTATGTATGCATGTAGTCTATGTATGGATGGATGGATGGATTCATGCATGCATTTATGTAATGTGTGTGTGTGTGTGTGTGTGTGTGTGTGTGTGTGTGTGTGTGTGACCTCCCACCATCAAATATGAAACTTTGCTCGTCACAGCACATCTGGAACCCTTGGTTATGAAAGAAGAAGCCACAATTGCCTCATTTTTATGCGGGATAGCTAAAAAAAGAGTAGCCCTCTTTCTGAGGCATAAAACTGTTGTCCAATCCTTTGGTCATGCCTTAATCCTCGAATGGCTCTTCTTTTCACACACAACAAACCTCTAAAGAATTGCACTCAAAACTTTTTGCTTTAGGTTTGGGACTACGATTAAAAACTTTTAATCGATCTACAAAACTCACTTTTACGTTTGAGAGGGCATATTTCCCACCCAAATTATCCTTCCTATTGGGATAGTTTGCCATCCTCTATTGCCAACATATTTCAAGGGGATTGGGTACTTGGAAGGCAAATTGATTGTAGCATTCAGAATTAGTATCTTGAAGGTTATATACATTTGCAAACAATGTCACGTATGTCACATTCAACCTTCATCTTATTATTGGTCACCCAAGTAAGGAATCATTTTCAGAACTTCAATGTCAAATGTCCTCAAAACAATGGAACCATTATAGTGTCACATGTCCTCAAAACAATGGACACATAACATTCGATCCTTTGCATATTTTAGTGTTAAGCACTTCGGCATGGAGTGCACATGTGTATCCACATATCTTAATCATGCATGTCCACATGTCAAACCTCAAAACATAGTTTTAAGTATTTCCTGGGGCAACTACAACTATGATCACTAGGTTTATATCCTATATACAAGTAACAAATATATCTTATTCTTGCACACCAAGATCACTAGGTTTATATCCTATCATATACAAGTAACAAACAAATAGGCTTAGAAAAGCCAATACCATGTTAATCAGTGACAGAACACAAATAAATGATTAATAACTTGCTACCAATATGGAGTAAATTTACAATAATAGATACATTAAATTATTACATTCAATAATACGCCGTTTTCACCATGGACATGATCTCTACACAGTAAACACCTCCTATAAGTGGAAACCCTCCGATGAATCAACACACTTCGCAAACCAAGACCACCAATAGCCAGTAACTTCACAATAATGGATCCACTAGGTTACACGCAACAAATTCCTTCAATAAGGAGAACCTCCTTTGGGAGGCAATATAGAAATACTTTATGCAAAACCATACAGCATACAATTTTGCCTTTACTGTAAATATCAATAGCTCAATATGAACCATATAGGTAAACACTGATCGAAATCTCTCTTCCAACGCCCATGCAAATGTTTTCCATGTACTTCTCTACTGGAAACTCATTCAGCATTGTGTTATCATGAGCTAGCTCTGGCAGGGAAATCCATCAACAAAATCCATTCTAGAAAATCAACCTAAAGTAGCCATATGATAATTGACAATATTGGGTTCTCAATCGAACATAATGAATGGATTAGCATCTGATTTGGTGAGCAGCTCGGTACATAGTCTTCTCGCAACCGATTCGATCAACGATTTCCAGGTCTTCAATATATTTGTCTTCATCAACTGATACACCACTATCATCTTCCTCATCTGATGAAATGCTACCATCCTCAACTGAACCCTCTACCTGTATACACAAAAATAACTAAACCATGACTATAAAAGACCTTTTTTACTCTTTCAAGTTAACAAAAAATACCCACCTCTACCTCAAGAGGTTGATCTCTTTCAGCATTGTCTTCCTCACTATCAAAATCAAGCAATCCTTGCTCTTCATCACTCCCATACACTTTACTGTCATAGAGAAGCTGGGCAAACAAGAGTCTTGTTAAATAGCTATAAATAGAAGATCTTCAAACTTAGAACTAAAAACACAAACTCCAGATTATTTGGAAAATACTATCTAATTTAGGAAATGAAATTACGACCTTGGGCCTATCATTTTCCACTATAAATCAGCAGATGCAGTGTGAAGATATACATATTAACCAACAGCTTTATATGATATCTCATTTGTAGTACTCCTAATCTTTTTAAACAGATTTAAAAGGAGTTCAGGAGGAAATTCTCAAATGATTTATATATGGTATTTAAGGACAAATAGAACACCCTTTGACAAAAGACCTGAATCAAACTATATAATAAAGAGGAAACTTCCAAGTGATATATAATATGATAATTGAAGTTAAATATGGAATATTAATTCACTTCAGGTTAGCAATACATACCTCTTTTTCAGGTCCTTCAAGTCCGTGGGAAGAGGTTGAACAACATGATGCATATTGACTACTTCCGTGGCTGCTCTTATAGGAATCGAGCATGTCCACTTTCGAGCTAGGAGCATCCACATTCGTTCCATAATTTGCCCCACCCACATCGTTCTTCCAAGCACTGAGCCCGAAATTGCCAAATTGAAGATTGACTGTCACATCTATAGGTTCATATGTGCATGATGGGCACGATGTATTAATTTTATCATTACTAATAGAAGTAGTTCGTTCTTCTCCTTCAGGTCGTTTATCAACCATTTCAACAGGCCATGCTCTCGCAACCGAACCGTCATTATTCACAAGTGCAATCAAATGATGTGATGACCCTCTCTGGTGTATGATCTGAAGCATTCTTTCTGAACCCAAAGAATTTGCAGCATGTTGGTTTTTGTATTCATCATCAACCATCTTAACTGCATTTGTGGTCACATCATAGTATGACTCTCCTCCCTCTCTCCTACGCAAGCAAGCAAAAATGGTAGCATGTATCGCAGCCACACTCTGGTCCATGTTTGTGTTATTAACTTTCGGGACCAAGTGTTTATCCGCTTTTTTGCATTGATAATCCTGTATCACCCGGATATTGCGGATATACTTAACATACTTGTTTTTTGCAGGGTCCAAGGTCATGTATTTTGCACGAATGGCAAATCTCTCAAGATGTTTCTCTTCATTTGCAATATAAATCATAAATGGAATAATGGTTGGATGCTGCTTCATCAGTTCTGTCTGCAAAATAACAATCAGTCTCGGGGACGTCAGTCACAGAAAAACTGATGTTTACATCATTATAATGACGCAATTAATATGTTGGCGCTAATATAAAGATATTACATACCACAAAGTCTAAATTCAAATGCACCCCTTCGATAATAACAGATTCACACTTTTGCTCCCACAAAGTAATCAACCTATCAAGACTATCAATCACCATTTCACTTTGAGCCTTGTATCCCTCTACTGCCATTGTTTTGGCACTGATTGTTATCTCACCCATGCTAAACACAATGCTACTTTCATGGGTTTGAGGCTTTACTTTATGATTTTGATTCATGACTATAGAGAAATCCTTTTCACGTTGCAAAGTCCCATCATTCCTATGGGTTTCCATTTTCTTTGACATTTTTTTCATCTTTGACTCAGCAACTGCCACAGGGTCAAGATGTTCTCCAGCCGAATATGTTGAAGCATACAAGAGAGGATTTTCTATTTCATCAACATAGCTTCGCATCATGTGCCTAATAGAATCCGTTGACACTACAGTAGTAATACCAAGCCTGCTAGCCTGGCATATTCGATACAATAATTACCAGAGATTAACGGTAACTCTTATGCTCCTATAGAAAATACATCACCAACGTGACACAACATTATGTATGTATAAAGGAAATTCTGAATACCAGCAAAGTAGACAGCGTTGACTTGCCACATCCACTTGTTCCACATAGTAAGATTGTCACAGATGTGCGCTTCTCCCGAATTCTGAGGGTGGAAAAAATTTTGAATTTTTGGAATATAAACATGATGATTGAATGAAAAAACAGAAGAAAGTGATTAAAGAAAGCGATGACAAATCCTCAAGCCTGACAAAGAATGCATCTTTTCACTGCAAACACAATCTCTCAAAAGTAGGAATATATACACATTCATACATTGACAATAAAACTAATAATTGAATAAGATATTTTCTCTTATCATTCAAACAACCAACACTACATGTTAGATGCTATCTTGCATTATATAAAAGGCATTACAAGTAAATCTTGAAGTAACCAAAAGGTGAACCCTTAGAATGTAAATCAGTTTCCATAGAATGTGAATCACTTTGCAAAAAGAACTGTATGCTAAATGTTAAGATGAAAAATGCAGGAAAGTAAAAGATAACAGACCACAGTGATAGAGAAATTTGACATCTTAAAACAACCAAAAGGAAGAGAAAATAAGCAGAAAACGTAAATCGCTCAGAAAAAGAATCACATATAAACCCTTCTTGTCATTACACGCAAACATGTTTAAAGTATCAACAGTGATATGCAATTTCAGCCAATGTTTAATAACATATGAAATAAAATTGGATACAAAAAGAAAAAAGAAAAATATACTTTATGTAGAAAACATGAGAACACACATAAAACAAGGAAACCTATGAGTGCAATCTCTTCATCTCTAGAGTATCCATCCAGAAATAAAAGTAACAAAATAACATAGAAGCCCACAGAGACTTACTGGCAAAATACTATAGCTCATCAAAAAACACGAGAAAATACTATAGACTTGCAATGTAAAGGAATCAGTAAAATACTATAGCTCATCAAAAAACACAAGAA
Source organism: Azolla caroliniana (assembly GCF_043228905.1). Taxonomy (NCBI): domain Eukaryota; kingdom Viridiplantae; phylum Streptophyta; class Polypodiopsida; order Salviniales; family Salviniaceae; genus Azolla; species Azolla caroliniana. The sequence goes on along the minus strand of NW_028230451.1, from coordinate 5,416,222 downwards.
AATGCAAAGGAAAAAAAACCTAGTAATGATCCCAAAAATAAGCTTGTAGATGGATCATATTCACGTACTTGCAAGCCAAGGCAAAGTCATTCCTCCGATTAGGTCCAAAATAACGATACTCAGACATTGCATCGCAAACTGCATTCATGAACTTATTTCTGTCCAGAACGAGGGTAGATCGCCGCTTATGCACATCATAGAGCTTCTTTGTGATTTCCTTGAGCTTTACCTCATTCTTCTCTGCAGCTTTCTGAATATCTTCAGGAGAAGAATCCTGGGAATTATCTTTCTCCAAATCCGAAAGACACTGTGAGAAGTCATGCATTGGAAACTCACACTCGGAGTGAGATGATCCATTCTTGCCTTGAGACAAGACATCGAATACTCGATTGCTAATCTAATAAAAGTGGCATTGAGAAAGACCTTTCAGAAAAGAAACCCAAGTCTGAACAACTAAAAACAGATAGACAAAAAATAAACCTTGAAACGTGCTTGCTAATCTGATAACCATGCATTAACAATAGCATAGAAGGAAAACAACCATGAATAAAAGAACAAATAAATCCACAAATTCTCTACGAACGCAATAAGAAAGAGCATGCAAAATAGGAAAAGCCAAAATTACCATAAAACAACATTTAAATCCCAAGAGCAGCCTACCACGAAGAAACTGAGAGTGAAGGTCTACAACAAAACAGCACCAAATTCTTACATTTTGTCTCCAAACCATTTTCATATATATATAGTTGAGGAAGAAGATATGTATGAATATCGGAAGCAATTGATGCCTCTTTCCTATACATACTTCATATGCATGTATATATGTGTATATATACATCAGTATGCATGTATGCACATGTACGATTTCTTACCTTGAAAGCGTGTCTCGCCTTGCATCCAATAAACTGCAAGGTGCTCTGCAGAACAGGCCGAGTATATCTGAAAGAAACAGATGGAATCCTTCTCCCTTCCTCTGAAAGGGCCTCTGATTCCACATCTTCAACGATTATATACAACAATTTAGGCCTCTCTGCCATCACTGGAGCTTCTCTGGAGAGTGGGTGAAAAAACATAAAATGAACAAAGAGATTATTAAAACGAATAGAAATATGAATGGGGGGGACTAAACAAGAAGTGAATGGAATAAGAAAGGAGAAACAGAACGGTGGGGGGAATGAAGATAAAGAAGGATTAATCTCACCTTGATAGGAAGAGGAAGAGGAAGAGGAAGCGGTAGAGATGCGATGGATTTAATGGGGGGAAGGCCGTTCATTGCCCTCTTCTTCTTCTTCTTCTTCTTCTTCTTCTTCTTATTCTTCTTCTTATTCTTCTTCTTGGGTGGGAACAGATTCGCCATAGCCAAAAGAGCTTGCTTGTTGGGTCTGTGTAGACAGACAATCGCCCAAGATGGAAACATGTGACATGATCGCGCCATGCTCTCTCATCATGCTTTCTAATTCTTTGCTTCCCCACCCCCCTCCTACTACTGCGCTCTCTCTCTCTCTCAAAAATGTATGTATGTATGTATGTATGTATGTATGTATGTATGTATGTATGTATGTATGTATGTATGTATGTGTGTATGTATGTGCGTATGTATGTGTGTGTGTGTGTGTATGTATGTGTGTATGTGTGTATGTATGTATGTATGTATGTGTGTATGTATATGTGTATGTATGTATCAATGATGTATCATGTATGTTTGTGTGTATGTATGTATGTATCAATGATGTATCATGTATGTTTGTGTGTATGTATGTATGTATGTGTATGTATGTATATGTGTGTATGTAAGTATGCATGTATCACGTATGTGTGTCTATGTATGTATGTATGTATGTTATGTATGTATGTTTACATTGAAACACATGCCCCATCCTTTGCTTATGCTTAACTACAACGAGAAGAAGAGTAACGATCAAGCACAACTTAGACAACTCCTAAGGGGACAAGGTTCCCGATGGGGGGGCAAGTTTGCGAAAATTGCCAAATAGATCTTCATTTGAAACTTTGGACCCTTTGTTGTTGTTTGTTGTGGCATCGGGTTTCAAATGTAGGATGGCATTCTCGTCTTCCATCCCGTGCATAAAGTGTTTCTTCGGTGGGCAATGATGGGTTGGTTGGTTCCCATTGGTGATGGCTTTAAAACACATACACATTCCCAACAAAGGCATGTTTGTTTTTTTTAGTACAGTGCTCGAGGAGGATGTCAAGCATAGATCCCTTGCATGGCTAGTTGTTATGCCTCAACTTTGGGCATCGGTAATTAGGTAGGTTCTCCTCTCATAACTCTTATTGGATTGACTTGGGGTTCAAGGCTCGGCATTGTCTTCCTGTTGTTGTTGTTGAACACGTGGCCTTCCGATCTCCATCAAACAACCTTACCAATTGAGTTATAACCATGTAAGCATTCTTTTTTTTCTTTTTCTTTTTTTTAAAAAGATATCCTGTCATTAGTATAGTCATTTTACAAGATTCAAAGTTCTATGTAATTGGGGGGGGGAAACAACCATTTCGGAGGTTGATAATGCCAATAAGGAGTACCACAGTTGGCTGTCATGAATGGAGAAGGTTTCCATATAGTGATAAACTCATGTCGTTGAGCAATCTTAGCATCAGAGTCACCAATAATACCATCCCATTGTCCCTTCAAAGTATGCACTATGTCTAACCAAATATTTGAGACCAATTCGGCCGGTGGTGTTTTCAGTTGTTGGAAAATAAGAGAGCACCTAGTCTTCCAAATATGATATATAGTGGTACTACTCAATATCTCCCATACTGGTTGGACGTCCTTTCGTATTCCTGTAAACTGTAGTGACAACAATGGTACTTTATGTAAGCATTCTTTTTCTCCCTCTTTGGCTATCTATATGTAGGCTCTCTAGAGAGAGAGAGAGAGAGAGAGAGAAAGAGAGAGAGAGAGAGAGAGTGTGTGTGTGTGTGTGTGTGCGTGCCCATAAGGTTGTAGCTCATTTGGTTTATATATATGTATGTGGTGGAAATACACAACTATATCAATAAATGTGTGAAAAACATGACAATGGTACCACATTTGAATGGTGTCATCGCTACATGGGCATTGGGTAGTGGGACAAGTTGAATTGGTAAAAGGCAAGATGGACACCACCAAGGAATATTGAGGTGCTCCCCTGAGCAAAACTACCACATCAATACTCCCTTCAGGTTTCATAGATGTTTTCTAGTTGCATGCCTACCATCAAATCCAAAAGCTTTGTGCATATCCCTATTATGATGTCCCTAATATCTCATAAAGAAAAAGTGATCTCCACCTCTAATATTGGGTCGAGCTATCCAAATTTTGCAAACACCCACTATCTTGGATTCATATAACAATGTGACAAATTTCGTCCAATCTAAAAAGTGTAACCCAAAATGTAACAAGCAATTAGACATCGTATGAAACGATGAGTATTATCTTCCATTTGAATACTACAAAAGAAGCAATTGCATGTTGATCGTTCACATCTTTTTAGAGCTAATACCAAAGATTAACCCCCGACCAATACTCTGCAAATGAAGATCTTTGCTAGAGTGAAATTGTTACGTATCAAGATTTGTTACCATCTATAATCAAAGTTGTGCACCTTTTCATTATTCTTTAGTCATAGATGATAGCCATCAAAGAGACTTGATAAAACAATGGTATAGGAGACTAGTATTAACTTGTAACTTAGTTTAACCCCCTCAATGCCAACCAATTTATAGTTACTTCTATATTTGTATGTGTAGAGGACTCTACATCAATGTTATACTTTATAGTTGTGGCCAAATAAACACATAATTGGGTAAGATTCATAATAACCATTGCACTTGAACAAAATCCAAAAATCTCCCAGATCCATGCATGAACTGCACTCCCACCTTTATGACCCCATTAAATGAAACAACACACAATTAAACTAAGAGCGAAAGCTCTCCTTTCTTGCGTAAAATATTATGGTGATTATGTATTGGATAATAAAAATGGTCACAGGCAACACTATTGTTTTGTGAATATGGTCTCTTTGGGGAGTTTATTGTAACTTTGAGTCACATCCATGTTATATTACTTATCTTCTAGTAAGTTACTTTAACTAAGATAAACTATAGAAATATTTATGATCGTATGTTGATTGAAGTTTTTGTGCAACTTAATATGTAAATGCTTGTGTAAAGTTATGGATTGTGATTTTACCTTGATGACGGATCAAACATGATCCAGAAAGTTGACCAAGAATTGCACACCCAATAACAATTTTACAAAATGGTACAATTGGTTCATATGAAAATTTGGGGTTGATGACTTAAGAGGTACGAGTTTTCTTCTTCGATGTGTCATCTCTTTCACTATAAAAACAATTATGTTTGTACAACAAGGATCAAATGGTACACTTATTCACTCGTAGTATGGTGTATGAGGATTAATTCTGATTACAAATTAAAATTCACATGTTGTTTACTTATAGGAGAACATTTAAGGTGGAGTAATCGTGCATGCTCACATTGATGGATATTAGTTGGCCTCATTATTACCAAATTTGTGTGCAAGAAAAAAAGATGGCATTGGGAACTAGTTGGTGGTATCACTTCAATAAGCTAATCATGTCACGCATATTTCAATTACAGGTAATGAATAAGTGGTATGAGACCTCAATTAATGCTCGTATTTGTTTTATGACTGAGACATAAGATACATACATGGCAAAGTAAATTACGATACCACTAATTGAATTGGGGATTCCATCATGGTTATGAAACCTTGAGGATACGACTTTTGCCATTAAGGTAATTTAATTTAATGATGATTTTTAATGAAGGTAACAAAAGTAGGGAGACAATTGATAAAATGTCACATAGAGAATTATGGTAATTTCTAATATTTTATACAAAAGTTGTAAGGACTCAACAAAGCATGCATGATATCTTTATCAATTCAAAGAGTCGAAAAAACAACACATAGAGAATTATCTTGATACAAAAGTTGTAGGCACTGAACACTACATGCATGATATCTTTATCGATTCTCTACTCTACACCTTACACTTGGTGATAACTAATTATTAAAATAGAATTGTGTTGACTTACAATTCCCCCTTCTCACCACACACTTAACATGCCGATCCTAAAATAAACATAATACTGATAATTCCAAGGAACAATACAAAACCAAAGATCCATTCACAAGGTTCAAGGTTGAGAAGTTCTAATTGACAAATCAATGAAGAATCCAACTCGTGTATATGTATGTATGTATGTATGTATATGCACACACACACACACACACACACATGTATTCATGAAAGGCAACCAATCTTCGGAAAGTGATTGAAATGATAAAGCAATTAGCTCGCCTTTTTATGCCCTCCCCAAATCTACATTAGGTTGAGTTTTAGATTTCAACAACTATATTTCTCTTTAAATACTTATTTCCGCAATCTTAGTTCCCCAACAACTTTTGATATTGAGTCAATCCTCAACTCCAAATGATCCATTGATAGGCTCACTTTTCTTTGCAAGTGGCCAAAACAACGTGCCTTGTACTTCAAAGAGGGACACAAAATCCAATGTTCCTCTCATTTTGGTATGATTTCACCAAGTAGCAAGACGTGCTTGAATTTTGTTGCATTTTGATGGTGAATGACATCCTATACAATTGCAAAATAAGTATGTTGGATCTTATGCTACATGTTAGTGGAGAATTATATAGTTATAAATCTTTCTAACAACATCATGTGCAAATTAACTTAGAGCTTTCACGTTGTGTATGTCATAGATTTAGTGTACAAACTCACAAATTTGAGTTGTAAAGAGATGATTCAAAATTTTCACGTATGAAGATTGAGCCTCATATATAAAGTTCAACTGTTCAAGATTTTTGGTAGTTGTAATTGAAGTGGTTTAACATTGTAGATACATTTCAATATCAATTTTATGTTTGCTTCTTCTGTAACGTGAGAACAAGTTTATGGTTGACAAGCAAAGTTTGCCTGGTTTTGGATTGAACAATAAATGTAACAAGTTTAGATCCCTCTTGGGGCTTTTTATATGAACGAGCTATTAAGAAGGAGATGAGCAACTTAGGCATCGATTCTAACTATGTTTCATTGTTTAAAACATTATACATGTTAACGCATGCTTGCTTCAACACCACTTTCACAAAAATTCACAAGTAACACATTCTAATGGAGAGGAAATATATAAAATTGTCATGACCCTATCCATTCATATGCATCACACTATGACTTACATACATAATTTACAAGAGTTCTCAAAAACCGGAGTCTTGTCAAAACTTTAAAACAATCATACTTGATCTTATTTGAATATTGATCGAAAGAAGTGTGTTAACACACTATTCTCAAGAACCCATTGATAATACCAAGTCTTAAATTAATGCATGAAGGTCAAGCCTATTCAAAATGGTCGTGCATGATACAAACAAAGTAGGCTACATAGATTTATAGAGACGTTCTCACCATTCTCCTTGCCTTTTTACAAGCAACAATTTAATCATTTGGGAGAGCTCCTTGGTAGTTACTGAGTACTATCAATGGTCAACCAACTATGTAGTACACCACTTTCTTGACCTGCAACATTTCATAGAGAAATGTGTATCTGAAACCGGCATTGAGATGAGCTTCATTGGGAGGATCATGGATAGGTGCTACCCATTATGTTTGACATTGCCTCTCCAATACCAAAATCTAGATGAGTACCTACTAGGTCTAGGATTGCTTCGTTCAATCGCTATAATCCAAACCACGTGTTTATGTGTGGCAATGAGAATAGGTGTGAACACAACATTACATTGATGTTATAAAATTTGATACGTTTATGCATCTATGGATTTGTGTGTGTAATAAGATGATGAAAAGCATACACAACAGAAGCTTCACCAAGAGAAACGATGGATTGATTGTATGTAGCACACTCCAGACGATCATATACATACAATGACAGGCAGAGAGTGCACATGAATTGAGCTCCAAATTATCCTCACATGACGATACATTTCATAAGATGGAGTGAAGATTTAGCCCTCGGGGGCAAATATATATATATATATCTTGGTTTTGGTCGAGGAAACCAATGACAAGCTTACACGATCGAGGGAATGCTGCATTTTTCCGCTTTCCGTTCTTCATTTTGTCTCTCTTTTGTTCGCGAATTACGGTTACATAATACATAAGAGCATGATCGGGGAGGCTAACATCACAAAGAATGTGAGCAATAGGAATGTGGCAAAGAGTGCCCATTTCCTCTTGAATTTGTTGAAGTAGGAATCATCGGGTTCTTGGTACCTCACCTCGAATTCATCTTCGGGGACATTGTCCCCCCCGGGGCTCACCTTAAGTCTTTTGAGCTTCTCCGTCGCCAAGCCAAGTGTCAACTTATGACACCTTCTTTGGTACTTAAACCCATTGATACATCTCAAGGTTTGTGCCATGGCCACATAGAAGATGGCATGGCCAAGGCCACATAGAAGGATGGGCATCCATACATGCCTACATTGGAGCCTAGATGAGGAATTCACCACACTTGCAAAGACAAGTGACAAGAAGAGGAAGAAGAATTGGAACATCTTCCATAGCTCCTTCTTCTGCAGATCCACTGACCTCTTCTTCTCTAAGGTCTTCTCGAAGTGAACTTGGACTATGGTGTTCAGGGCTTGTAAGGCTGTTTCTCTGGACACAAAGGCAGGGGTCCTCTCTGAGGGCTCTTGGTCACTATCCACATATAATACCGTGGTCTCACTTGCAGGGGACAGCTTCTGGGCTTGGGTTGTCTCTACCTCTCTCTTTCTACTAGCTTCCATATCCTCTGTTTCCTCTTCTTCTTCTTCTTCTTCTTCTTCTTCTTCTTCTTCTTTCAGGCCAAGAAGCTCAGACAACAGCAATATTCATGGCTGGAAATGAGAGCCCACAATGTTTTTCATCCCTCTGAAGAAAACCCACATTTTGGTTTTCTCAAGACCAAGCTCAAATCAAGCCATAGCCATAGCCCTAGCCATAGCCATAGCCATAGCCCTAGCCATAGCCATAGCCCACCACTCTTGAGAAAAACAGAGGAGCCAGCTCAGCTCATATACATACATACATATATATATATATATATATATATACCATCTCCTCTTGTCCTTTGTAAAATTTACTTCAGTGAAATACATAAATATGGTTCTACTATTTTCTTGTTTTCTTCTCTAGGACACATTGTTTTTTGGTTTTACCTTCATTTTGTTGACCCCCCACTCCTCCATCCATCCCTCTCTTTCTCTCTATCTCTCTCTAATGTGAAACCAAAGATTTCCATCATGTTTAATAGCATGCATTTAATGTCAAAGTAGCAAGAGGTACTCAAATCTCCATGACATGTTTCGTTCCTACGTGCGTGCCGCATGTGGGGTAGTAGTTTCCATGACATGCGAAAACCTCCCCACCCCCAATCAAGTGTTAGGGTTGGTGTTAGTGTTGGAACAGGTGGTGTTGGTCTCCATCAGGTTTCCTTTTCATCAGACGTGAGGTTCTGCGACCATTTGTTGGAACTTTACCGATTCACCTTCCCCCGTTCGTAAATCACGACACCTCTATCATGCACATGGCATTTTGCAAACAGTAGAAGAGTTTTTAACATGCCATGTGCATGATAGTTGTGATTGCTGCAACTTTATATACAATGTCTTTCAAATTGCAATGGGTTACTAGATTTAATTTCGTACTTGAGCTATCTATCATATAGGGATATATATATATATATATATATATATATATATATATATATATATATTGATCGAAACAAATGTTGTGTGTGCTTTCCACGAAGTCATTAACCTTCTCAAATGTCGATGAGTAAACATACATTTGGTGTAGACTTCTTGTGTGGTATTAAGTTTCTTATCGTGGCTCCCAAAGAGGCATGTGTACTAGAGTCTCAATTGTCTCTAAGTAAACGTGATCTTGGCATCGACTTCGTGTGTGGTATTAAGTTATCTACTATGGCTCCAAGAGGCATGTGTACTAAAACCAAATGCCAACATGGTGCATTAGTTGAAGCCCAAGTACTCGAGGTATGTAGACTTAGACAATTTTGTTATGGAAGCATATCCTTGTTGATTGACATAAAACGATTTAAATCCCAAAAGATGTTTTAAATTTAGTGAAATTGCGCAATGGTGAGGTGGACAGAATTGAGCCCCAAGCTTTTGGGATATGAGCTTTCTATATATGCAATTTGCAATACATCATAGTTCGTGTGGAAATGTGACACAAATATTGTCAAGTTTGAATGTCAGGGTCAAACATTTCTATTGTGTTTTAAAATGGTGTGAAAGCTTGCGCCATAGACCTCTAGGCATTTAGGTTTCTCATGTCATGTATATGCAATCCTACATCCGTAGTCTTACAAATATAATTGTTGGAGTTCCATTGTCTATTAATCCTAATTGCAATATAAAATTAGGGTAAACCCCATACAGACATTGAGAACGCCACAACAAATTGTTCCCACGGTTGACTTATGCATCCTTTCCCCCCTAATTCCCATTAAGTGAGAAGACATGTTGTGATCTAATGACTCAATCTATAGCATACAACACATTATGCAACCCATATTTGGAAATACTAACATGACCAATAATGGTTTGATTTATTGTTGCGTGGAGCCAATGATTGTGACTCCTTTTTGCAATTGCATAAAACACATTATGATATAATTCCTTATTGGAGCAAGCTCATTCTATGCAAAGTTTGTAACTCCTAAAACTACACATCTTAGAATGAATTAAAAGCCATTAATAAAATACGCAATAACACAACACCATAAACAAGAGTCAAAAACTAATACTTTCGTACCACCATTTCATGCATTTACTTCTCTAACTATTTGTGCACGCATCCTACATAACGTGCTTGACGATGAATTGTCCTTGAAATTCCCAACTTATTCAATTAAATGACATCCTACTTGACTGTGCAATTACTTTTTGTTCTTTCCCACGCTATGTGACGTCACTCCTACATTGACCCACAACCTTTGTGGATAAACACATATGGCATCTCTATGAACACATATTCTAACTACCCCGTGGCAAACTATACTAAGATGTATAACAAGTTCATCTTTAGTTTCACAATTTTACTTCAGCCCAAGAAAACACACTAAAGTCGATGGCCTATTGAGTAGAAAGGAGATTGTTCAAGTGATTGATTTGATTCATTCTTGAACCTTAAAAATATGAAGTTCAGATATATATATATATAAAGTCGATGCGGTATTGAGTAGAAAGGAGATTGTTCAGTGATTGATTTAATTATTCTTGAGCCTTAAAAATATGAAATTCATATATATATATATATATATACAAACATAGAAGACATGTTACAAGGTGTTCAATTGGATTAAAAAAATGTGTGCGCCTCATCTAGAAAGGAAAACAATAATGATCAATTGGAATGCTATAAGTTATAACTCATTGTGGTATAAGTGCCTCTTTTTGAAACTCATTAAGCTCCCAAATTGTAGCTACGAAAAACTAAAGTTATTTTGTGCAATGAAACAAACACGGGCAATGAAATAGTAACGGGATACCATAGTGTCAAAGATTTTACGACTGTTTCACGCATACATATAGCCTTTTGACAATTTTTGCCTTACTGAAGGGGATGTATGTGACGTTCATTCTCTCTACGATTTGCTTTGCCCAACCTACTCCAATAAATGTTGGTGTACTAGTTTACTATTATATTTAATGTTATGAAGAAATGCATGCCTTAATGGAGATATGTCTTAAAAATGATTGTTACTTACACAATTAACTGCCTATGAGTACCTTATTAAGAGCGAAGGTACATAAATCTGCAACCAATAAGTTTTCCCTCCAAAAAGCATTTCAGTGACACTTTGAAGTTTGGAGGGTACTCCTCAATTACTTTAATCTAACTAAAAATATTAGACTTGTCACTTAATAGATGAAGATTACTTGTGGATAGGTTTTAACTGTAGTAATATCTTTAAACTTAAAGATTATCTTCTCATGAGCATAATGAGTCGTTTACTTACAATCAATGAATGATCAATATGATTAAATATGACACCTATATGAGTGATAACTTTGTTATAACTTATAAGTTATAACATAACTTGACTATGTTTTGTTTTGAGCGTTACTTTATCTTATTAGTGATGCAACAATCAAATTATGCGCAATAAGTGCATTTTTTATCATAAACAATTAATATGATTGCTGATTGATATACAATCTAATGCATAAACAAAACACCTCTTAGACTTCACTCATGAAAATGGAATCTTACCCTTTGTTCTCAGACGAAGACAATTAGTTAAGATGCACAAATATGACTCGACCATGGATGCAATGCCAACATATGCTAACACTCAAATCACATGTTTGAGAAAAAATAGGGGTCAATGTATGGTTTATGAGGCCTTAAATGAGTGTAGGGTGTGTCCTTAGTGTCCCAAATCCGTGGATGCCACACATATGCCTGTACATAGGGAGAATGTCCTATACTAGATGGTTTGGAGGTTGATGCATCCCATATTCCCCTTTTGTACATGCAATCTATTAGGGTAGCTTGTTGGTTCAATGATCTTTTGAGTGATAAGTTTGGTATAAGCTTCACTTATTTTCTTAGGGTTAATTAATTGTAAAGTTGTTATTAGGAACTTGGAAGTCTAGTTATGCTAGTATGACACTATTGTGCACGTGGATTAGGATTAGGTAATGCTTAAACATCTCAAGAATGAGTTTAGGGGTCGATGTTTTCTTTGTGGAAGTAGGTTATAGTCATACATAATAAGTGGCCATGCTAAGAAATCTATGAAACAAGTCATATTCCATTATATATATATATATGGGCTACAAACATGCTTATAGGGTGTGAAGAAATCTTGTTTTTTGTTGTTGGTGGAATTTCAGCACATGGTTCTAATTTTGTTTGTGCGAGGAAAAATGTTAACCCCAAGGCTTCCTAATTTGATCACCACTAGTATTAACTCTTTCAGCAATGGAATATACGTAGCTATTTAAGAGAAACAAATATTGAGTATGATTTAATACAAACATTTTTTGCAAATCAAAGCTTTTGAGATTATTAAAAGGATAAGCTATCTACAGAAGACAAACATTGGTTGGAAATTGAAGTCATAAGCGTCTTAAAAGATAAGATCTTTGCAATAATATGTATAAACATCAATAACTGCATTACAATGTAGAGGGATACATTTAATGTTTAGCTGGGACACAACAAAAAGAAAGGCTGAAGGTTGCCATCAGTTTTCTGGATATAGTAATGCGTCATAGATTATAGTTTAACGAAGGGATTAGGTTGTGGTTAGTATGTCATGTTAGGCCATTTAATCCTAGTTAAAGTTAACTTGGTTTTGGCAATTGAAAGCTTCTATTAAAGCATTGACATATGCGTAATTTGTCATTGGTGGCATTGGCGAATTGTACTAAAGTCTCGACAAGAAATAAGACAAGGGCGCATTAGTTTGGTAACCAAGTGGTAAGTGAACTTCTCGAGTCAATGGATCATTTTTACACATGAAGACGAGATTTTCATGAATTCATGTCGGTAAGCTTTAAAAGAGTGTTTTTATCCTTCCATGATGGATGCATGTTGTTATCTGTCCATGAGCTACACATGTGACCATGCCGTGACACCTCCATTGTGTCAGACATCTTTCACATGCGCATGCCCATCATACCCTTCCGTTCCAATTAATTGAACTCCCATAACCGTATAATTTTTTAATAAAGTAAAAATAAGTGGCATATTGACGAGGGCATTGTGGTAAACCAAGGGTATTTGTGGAAATAATGAGAATCAATGAGTGTTTGGGTTTTTGTTTTCCCTTTTGCACCCACTTGAAGGGCTTTTAAAACAAAACTTATAGAACAAATTGTGGTAAACGAAGGGCTTTTAAAACTTTTCCATTTTGCACCAAAATTGAAGGGCTTTTAAAACAAAACTACTCATTGTTTCCAATTGAAGTCATGCTTAATATAAACAAGGACATACCTACGGATCAGCCCAATGCCATGTCCAACTCAAGTTTTATTGTTTAATTTATTAAAAACTAGAGAGACTAAATATGCTTCGTGTTCAACGGAAGGGTGACTTCTAACACATTCCATTTTCTTAAATTACATGTGTGAATTGCATGGTATGTGTATCCTTATGAGTTGTTAATAATAAATCATTAATCGATTATGCAAATACAAATTATATAAGAGTAATAATGCAATTGATGCTTGACTTTTAAAGTGATTAACTATGTGTTTACAATCATTTGTATTGTGATCAATGCTTATCTAGTAACATAGGAAGCTTCAATATGTACATAAACAAGTGGAAGAAGGTTTGATATGTTTTCCTAGTATTCTATTTCAAATGCAAGTCCTTTAGTAGTATGAAGAGTTCTATTATGTTATCATAAAAGTCCTTTAATACAAAATTGTTTGGTGGTCATCCCTAAGTAAACACGGCTTAATTTGAAGCTTTGGTGTCACGGATATTGTCGTCCATGGCTATGGGTGTATCAATGTGGATGTGTACTTACTACTACCTTCACGGATGAAACCTTCATTGTTAATTGAAGGAGGTCGGCTACAACTTGCTTGTTAGAAGAAATTCCCTGGGCAGCATAAAATGGAAATTCATGATTGAAATTCATTCACATTCATCATCTTTTTAGTATTCTCACTTTAGCTATAACATCACATGAAAATATGAGTAATTAATAAGTAACATGCATTTAAATCATATCTAATTGGTAACATGTATTAAAACTCAAAAATGGTTTACAATGGAAAATATAACTTTTGATTTCAATATTTTTGTAGTGAATGTTCATTACTAAAGTTTGACATCCGTAAAGTTAGGAGAGATTTGGAGAAACATGCAACCTTTGAAGGCATGCACCAATGCCTTTTAGTACAAATAATTTGTAATAGCTGGTGCCTTGGTCCATCCTAGATTGAATACCAATAGCAATGGCCCTTTTTAAAAAAAATCCTCTCTTTTAAAAGGCGAAGGGTCTCTCTTTGCATCCCTTAATCCAAAAATCTATACATCATGACGAAACCATCTTTCTTGTTTGCACAACAGATTATTAAAGAGGAAATAACTCTTCGGGAAAAGTGAAGAAGAAAGAGGCATTGCACATGGAAGATGTAAACGTAAATGTATCAATGGTTCCCATGGATATTGTGGTCCTTTCGTAAGGACAAACTTGTGTTTTCTTCAAGCTTGGGCTGACATCCCATGTGGAAACCCATTTTTATTGTATTGTTTTTTCCCGACAGCAAATGGTTGACTATAATAGTGTTAACACCCATCACATACCTTCAAGGATCAAGGTTGGTGAAAGATATTGTTATATTGTCAAGAACTAGAACATTGGAATCGTATTCACACACATGAGATTATACAATACTAATCAACCAACCTCAGATTTTTATTGTGAAGACATGGCATGGCCTTCATCAAGCTCATCTCTATTCATGGCATTATGAAAAGAAATCCTAAATCACTTTACATGGCATTGTACCTAAACATGGCGTAATAATAGCAAGATACAAAGGCTCAAAAATGATGCTGAAAAAGAAAAAGCAAACGTTTGAAAATGATTATGGTTTACTACCCGAACCATACTGAGCGTCTAGCATTTCGAAAGGCCAAAGCTCGATATAAATTTGAGTCCTCCACCTATCCTATGCTGTCATCCGTCTTTGTTTCTCAAACTACTTATCTCATTAAATGTATCATAGACCTCCTTCTAATGATGAACTTTTAAATTCTTCTTCAATAGTTGGTACATTCTTCATGCAAATGTTTCTAAGCATGTTGATGTCCAAGCTCCAACTTTTGAGCATGTAACTTTGTAAGCTAAAAACTTAAGACATCCACACCACTTTTGGACATCTAGGAACATGTGTCACCCACAAGGTTCCTAAGAATCCATATAATAATATCAAGTTGGACAAGACCCACTACATACATTGCATTATTTGCTTATGAGTTGTATTGAGTGATACACACATACAACTGGAGGCCTAGTTCTGAAGATCGAGGTTGCACATTACCTTGTTGTTGGTTTTCATGTCTATTCAAAAAATAAAATTTAACCACTCACTAGTAATTCTCATACAAGATCATGTGCAAAAGAAATACATGGCTATATGGGCCTAATGACGAAGAGGTGGAGTATCTAAGGGCGTGTTTACATTTGGTAGTAGTCTATTGATATATAAAGATGTTGTTTGTAAGTGTAGTTACCAATGAATTAACATGTAAACATAAAAAATATACATAACATGAATCTAAAGATTGGTGTATGACAATTTGAATTACAATTGGGGGGCTAATTAAGATTGCCAGGTTGACATTCATAAATTTGCCATGATCACTAGCGAGTTTTCATTCATTGGCATAATAGGAATGATCCGGTGCCGACCATCACCTTGCATCATTGGTTGCCTCCCATGCTTCGACGAACTACGAGGTCTCTAAAAGGATCGGATAGTTTTCTCAGCTTATATATATAGAGCCCCAGAGACATGATCATATTCACACAAGATGTTCACACAAGTTGGACATTTGGGTTCTGAAACAGAGCTTAGATATCCGCGAGCCTTCCCTAGGCCATCTTATGATTGATTCTAAGGCCATTCTAAGATGGGGCACTTTTTGTGTCCCATGGATGCCTATATCAATAACATGGGGTAATTGGAGTACACAACTAACACACAATGCCCCGAAACGAAGAAAACCTCGGATCCATGACAAATCAACCTTGCACATTGTGTCCGAATCAAATGGTCGGGAAAATATGATCGTAAAGCAAATTTTATTGGCCGGACCATGACAAAGCCGGGGAGAAACTCGATGATTATGGTTTGCGAGCAATGACAACCACCTGCCCCGAACCGAACCGAACCGAACCGACCGGATGGCAGACCATCTCGCCGTCTCGATCTAAAAAAAGGACTACGATTATCATGGATCCCATTTAAGACAAAGGGTGGCCTTTAAAGAATTGTAAGCAGTATGATCCAATGGCAGTGACAAGTGATTGAAGGGAAATGGGAGGTATAGAAGAGGGGATTGCTTGACACTCACCATCTCGTCGAATTGGCGGTGGGGGCTACGGCAATATTGGGAAGCAAACACGGTGGAGGGATTCGGCCAAGTAGGCGGTTCTAAAGAGGAGCTTCGATTTCGGGGTGGGGTTAATGAGTCCGGCCGGGCCCGGGGGCGGGGGCGGGGCTGGTGGATCGATCGCCATGGAGAGGTGGTCATCATCATCCTCCAATGGCGGCCCTCTCGGGTGATTGATCTCGGCCGGAGGTGCAGAGGCGGCCGGATTGGGACAGGTTTTTGTTGTTGTTGATGATGTGTGGTTGGGATTCGAGACGATGGCTTTAGCCGCCCGTTGCACACGTGCCGCCGCCCTCATCTCATCCGCCCGAAGACGTGCCGCCGCCAGCTTGCACCTTATCTTCTCCCTCCCTTCATTCTTCATCCGATCCAGCTTCATCTACATACATTATATCCATTCCCAATTCATTACATACGTACATACACGATTAATGGCATCATGAAATGTATTAATCACATTGCTCTCGAATTCGGTTATTTTGTTCAACCACCACCACCCAAAACTTTCGAATCGGAACATAAATTGTAATAATCTATCAAATCGCGAAATGTATGAATCGTATTGATCTCAAATTCAGTTGTTTCGATCCAGCACCACCAAAAACTTTCCAATCGGAACATAAATCGTAATAATCTATTGAATTATGAAATTTTGGGGAATCTACTAATCAATCGACCAATTGATGAATGAATGAATGAAAGCCTAAATGTAGCATATAAATTTGACATAATGAATCACCTCTAGCTTCTTCAACTCAGCCTCGGCTTTCATTGTCTGCCGATGCTCCCATGCATCGATCCGTGCCTCCTCTCGCTCCATCCTGAGCATCCCCCATCAATTCCATTCATTAATCCATTATATGACTGGCATTCTTGCAAATGATTTTTTTTGCGCACACAAAACAAATAAATTCAACATAAATGTTACCATACATACTTGGAGATGAGGTTGAGCTGCACTGGTTTTATATTAGCATTCATGAGCAGCTTCACGGGATGAGCGCTAGCTAAAGGGCGGTCATTGCCTGGGGAATTAAAGGACTGCTTGGGGTCATGGGGGCGGCCATGGCCGTCGTGACGATGATGATGACGAGGAGGAGGAGATGTAGTAGAGGCGGCCATGGCGTAGTCTGCAGGCAATGTGTTGCTGCTCATGCAGTTCGACTTCATATGGCTGCCATTGATGGACAGCACTCGGCTGAGCAGGGCAGTCAAGTTAGCTCCATAAGTGGTGGTAGGGGCGGCGGCGCCAGCAGGGAGATGATCGGAGCCGCCGCCGAAGCTGCAATTCATCTTATTACTGTGGTTCTGATTCTTGTGGTTCGGTTGTTCCTGCTGATGATCCTGATCCTGATCATGATGGTGGTGGTGATGATGGCGATCCTGATCTTCATCATGGCCATGGCGATGATGTGAAGCTTTCTGAGTATGGTGGCGATGGCGATGGGGGTTACAGTCGGCGGTGTGGTCAAGGAAGTGGTCATGGTCAAGGATATGGGCATGGCCATGGATGTGGTCATGGTCATGGACATGGTCATGGTCATGGTCATGGACAGGAGCGGGGGTGTTGTGGCGTGGCGGCGATTTGGGCAGGCGAGGGGGGGCTTCGTGGCCGGACATGGCGGCGGCCATCTGAGGGGCGTCATTTCTGAGGGAGGAGGAGGCGGCGTACGGAGACAGATCGGCGGCGGCGGGTAGTTTGGGCGGCGTGTGGCTCCCGGCCACCGGCAGCTGCAGGTGGCGATGGGCGGGGGAGCCGCCGCAGCTGGCGATGGGCGTGATCTGGGTGCCCATGTCCCGCCTGGCCACCGCCGGCGCCGGGACCGCCCATTTCGGCGGCGATATGTCCGTGGAGGCGTCCCTCATCTCCGGATTGGACACCATCCTCATCACCACCTGCTGCTGGCTCTGTACCTTCCTCTCATTATTGCTGCTGCTCTGGTACTGATTCTTCTCCACTACCCGATCCGCATACACATCTGGGGGATTAAACCTCATCATTCTCAGCAATCAAAACAGCAAAAAAAAAAAAAAAAAAAAACAGAAAAAGAAATTATAATTAAGTGTTAAGAGAGATTAATTACAGTGAGTGATTAGTAAGTGAAAGTGCTAAATCTCTCTTCTTCTTCTCTTTCTTTAAGCACGATTTCTTGAATTCAGTACAGATTACATTGGAAAAAGCAAAAAACAAAAAGAAAAATGTGGTCATGATTTCACGGAGTGGTTTTTGATCATTGAGTGTGCGATTTTAATCCTTTCTTTTCTTTTCTGTTTGGGAGGAGGAGGTGGGGCGATTTTAATCATTTTGGGAGCGATTTAATTCCTTCTTTTTTGTTTTGTTTGTGATGGTTATTAGTTACCATGCATTTTGGGCATCTGATCAGCCTGTCCGCCCATGTAATTAGCCACTAATTCCTGGCTAATCGTGTGATTTCCCTTCCTGATCGAGGAGAATGTCCGGTTGTTCGTCGTGCTGCCCCGCACCGATATTGGATTCTGATCGCAGTCTGCTAATTGCTGCTGCTGCGGCGGCTGATTCTTCTTCTTATTACTATTAATCTGTTCAATCGCGGAGCTCAACTTGGTCAATTTCACACAGTTGGATGCAATCAGTGATGGATTAAGCCCCGGATTAAGCGACGACTCGGAGGGGTTAGCGGGATTCAGCTTCATAATAACCGGGCCATAATTAGCATTACTATTGTTATTAGAATTGCCGACTATGTACTGGTCTCTTGCTCTGGAATTAGGGCTCGGATTATGAACCCATCGCTCTGCGTCATCCCACTTAGAGCTTGAATTAGAAGAAGAGTTAGTGGTAGTAGAATTAGAGCTGCTATGATTAGATCTAACCACATTGGTGCTACCGTTGTGATTAGCGCTAATCATGATGATTCGATCTGATTGATCCACAATCGCCTGATTAGCGTAGTGAGTGGTGATGTAATTCTTGTAATTAGTTCGAGGAATTAGATTAGGGTTCAGATTAGAGACACCTGAGAAGCTACTCCGGGGAGGATTAACATTCGAGGTGGTATTAGGGTCAGGATTAGGGGAGTTAAACAAGGCTTTGTGCCTTAACCGGATTGCAGCCGTAGGCGAGCTAACAGAAGCCGGGCTGTAGCAATTGTGGTGATCATGATCTGTGCTAATGGCGCAATCCGACATCTGCAGGTTTAGGAAATCTGCCTTGGTAGAGGCCACGGACCTGGACTTGGTGAGGTAATTAGCGATCGGCCTCCCCTCGTGAGCATAAGGATTAGCGTGCTTAATTATGTGCTCAGACGACGGGCTAGCGTACAAATCTTCGGTGTCTGCCATCGCTAATCCTTCATTATCTGCAAGATTAAGGATAGCTTGTTAGCTTAATCACAGGACCGATGTTGTTCGGAGACTATTTCTATTACCAATTACCAGGGTAATTGAAAATCTAATTAGTACTTCTTACAGTCCAAGATTATCAGCCGCTAACGCATTGTTAGAGACGCATTTACTGATTGGAGCCTACTAATCAATGCATAACTAAGGATTAATCAATTACCAGCGTTAGGGTAAGTAGCAGTAATTACGGTAGGATGCTTGGTGGCCATTTTCTTCTGAATAATGATTTAAGTCTGCGAAACGAAATGGAAGCGAGATGGAGTCGACTCAGATAAAGACTGTTAGCTGGACTAGGAATCAGTAATCAAGGGTTGATACGAAATTTTGAAGAAGGGATTGAGCGATCTTAATAATGATTATTAGAGGAAAGGGATTAAGCCACATTAATGATGATGATGATGATGATGATAAGAGGAGGTGGGAAAAGAAGAAGACGAAAAGGATTAAGCTGTCTAATGATGATAAGGAGGAGGGATTAAGGAGCCTAACGATGATTAGGAGAGGGGATGAAACCGCCTAATGATATGATTGGAAGAAGAGCGTGGGAGGAGAGGGATGAAGCACGGTGATGGTGATTAGAAGTAGTGGGTGGGGCAATCTAATGACGATTAGGGCGAGGGATTAAGAGCTCTAACGATGATTAGGGAGGAGGATTAAACACCCTAACGATGATTTTTAAGGAGGTTTTGAGGAGTGAAGAAAGAAGGGGCAATTAAATAACAGGAAACAAATGAATGGATTAATTAGCGAGATAAGGAGCAGAGAAATAACTAACGGTACAGGGCAGTACGGCACAGTGTGCGGATCAAGCAGTACGGCCGGGGGGAGGGTGGGCTTGATTAGGGAAGCTTAAGCCCCAAAACCAGACAGAGTGATTAAGGGGTGGGATTAACGGCTCGGAATTAATTAGGGAGCTCAATTTTACAGTTTTCAATCCCATTCACTTACCTTTTTAACTTCCATGGAACACAAGATCTCAAATCTAATTATCTGCGCTTCTTGCTTTTTTCTGCTTTCTGCTTTCTGCTTTCTGCTGTTTTTCTGTTCATATTTTGCGTTTTGCTTTTCTTAGAATCCTTACCCGGCCCCCTGCAACTCTTTTGTTTATTTTTGGCTTCATATCATGCACATCATGGCATCAATATGTATGTATGCATGATATATACATATATGTATATATGATGCATGCATACATCCACCATGTGAAACCTATCTCCATTAATAGTGATCACTGATGATGGTTATGCACATCATGGCATCATTTATGTATGTGTATAGTCCATAATGATGATGATGATGCTTATGCACATCATGGCATGCATCTACATAGGTATGTATGTATGTAGACATCCACCATGTCAAACCTATTTGCATAACAATGTTGATGATGATACACATCATGGCATCAATATATATATGATTATATCTATATATGTATGTATGCATACATCCACCATGTGGCACCTACTTGCATAACAATGATGATGATGATGCCATCATGCCCATTATGCTACTACTCTTTACATGCTAATGCTACTGGATGGTTAAAGCTTATCCTTGGCCCCTCCCCTACCCATACTTACTAATAACTATACATCTCCCCAGAACCCTACCTTTGGACACTCCTCGGGGTGTGGGATGCATGTTTTCGTACTGTCGGCATGACCACTACCACTGTGTTTGGGGGGGGGGGGATGCATGTTGTTGTTTGTCTTGTTGCCTTCTTTTCGTTTTTTTACGTGACCGAGCTAAACACCCCCCCTGGATAATCAGGTGATTTTGCTATATAACTTGGGACACAACAAGATGCGAAATGTATCGCATGTACATATGTATGTGACACATCTCCATGCATTGTACCATTGTCATAAGAATGTTTTCCTCGACAAAGTGATAGACACTCCCCACCCCATATAGACACTCCTTTTCTCTTTTTTTGTCTCAACACACCTACATGTCGTATACACTCTCAGACTTTCATGCCAACACAACCATGTTGAATTTACGTGTGGTAAAACTTTCTCAACTTTTACTCCCCTCACCCACCCCTTGCATAAGTACAATACACCAAGGAACTCTGATCTTGATGCCGCATGTACAAACCATATTTGGGACTGACTTCTCTTTTATCACCTTCAATGTTTTATGGCGACTGTGGGCTAAAATTACTCATCACTAACCACAAAAGTTTACCTACATCATTATTTAGACAAGTCAACAATCTAAACCTGAACTAGTTTCGGCTTTTACTAATGTTCTCGACGCAAATTCTAAATGGCCTAAATATATCTCTGTATCAATGGCGGGACACAATCCACACTAACTTGCATATGTCATACAATATTTTTATTACAAACTGACTTAGTAAAAAAAAGGGGGGGGATTCTTTGAAGGGTGGCTAAGCTACAAGCATATCTAAAAGGCCACTCCACCAACAACCTAGGGGGCAAATCTCTTGGTCTATGTACGTACATAATCCAATACAAAATTGGCCACAATATTAATCCTCTTTCTAAATGTCTGCCACTTTTCTACATGTGCATACATGTTTGAGACAAAAACAACAAAGTCTTATTAACATCCGACATATCATAGGCTCATCCAATATAACTCGTGTTAGAATCATATGCCTTTGTAGTTGGATGGTGCCCTAACATTTCAACACTCATTATTTGCCAAGAAACCTTGATTGTTGATATGGTGAACTAGTTCTATATTCCTCCATGTGTGATCATCATATTGGTGGCGATATATATCACATGGTAAATGAACAATGACTGTCATGTTGATCTTAGAAGGGCAACCCCATGCAATAGGTGTAATCCACAACTAATACCAACATAGTAGTGATGTCTTTTAACCGCTTCACGAATGTGACTTGGCATTGTAATGATTATTTTTATTTCTTGGGTTAGTGTCTCTCTCATATAAATATTCATCATATCTCTATTATTCTCTCTCTTTGAAGAGTTGAAGATGACTTCACAAAAGATACACGAGACATGCATTACACAAACAGATAAGAGCCATCATTCATAAGCATCCAAGGCCAATCTAGACTCTCCACAAACAATAATTGAGTCAAGTTTTGGCGTCTACTAGGGTTTGGGATGACCAATATGGTCAATATTGTTGCCCCTCTTTTGTTGTCTTATTTAGGATTTGTTAATTTTCATTCCAGGTCCAACATGGCAATAAACCATAAGACATATATAGTGTTGGTTTTATAGGCCACATTAGTCTCCTTAGAAATGTTAACACACTTTTTGTTATTTTCTTTTGTATCTCGCTTGTACCCTAGTGGTAAGCCATTTTTTATCCTCTATTTGTCTCTCAAGTAATAATGGGCATTTCATCCTCAATGATGATCAAACATGTTGGTCTATATAAATGTTTGTTGTGGAACCCACATAAAATTAGAGACATGTGCAATTTACATTTGTCCAAACTCTTTTAAATGAGATATGTAGTTAAGGCATCAAATGTATGATGGTGTCATTATCTTATCTTGTAAGAGCCAACAATGCATGTGAGTGCTTATGCCTATCAAACCTAGCAAATGTCATGCCTTAGGCTAATACTTTTTAGTTAGTTGTAGTCTTAGATTTAGAAATGCTCCGCATATGCCTATTTTCCATGATAAGATGTAAGTGTTGGATTCTTCATGTGTTGGTTGTATATGGTGCAATTTTCTACCTTGTCTTTTGCGCACATACTCAATTTGATGATGCAAGAGGATAAATATGTAGAATTTCCTAGAAAGAAAAGGATGTTATGACGAGAATGAAAGTGTTAAAGATTTGTCATATATGTCCAAAAATTGAAGGGATGTTAGAGAGGTCATATGCCTTCAAATTATCAACATGGTACATTTTTTGGTATACAAATTTGATATCTCGTAAGTCGAGTTTCTCCATTGATATATGTCCATAATTATATTTATAGAAAATTGAAATGAAGGTAAACTAACATGATGTCACAAGCTATCCTACTACATATCTTGGAATTAGGATAATCACTTTTTGTAGTTCGTAATACTATAAGTTTTGTGTAGCCTCGGACTTTTGAAAAGTGAAGTTCCAATAGCACATTGGATCTTTGAATAATCAAGCTATTGGACCATTGCAAAAGCACATCAACGGATCACTTTTGGTCCTTGAGGAAGCCATTTAGATTTAAGTAGTTGTACATAGATATATAATGTGGATATTGCTTTCAAATCTGGCAACTGCATAGAATCTTCATAATATTGTAACTTGCATTATCACTTGGATGGTATACGAGTGGCATTGTTAAGGTTGTATTGAACTTGGCATCATTAAGTCTTGTATATAATGTCAATGAAGAAATTGCCACTATGATACAAACACTTAGATATGAAATAATGCTCTACGTAACTGTGCAATCATGTGGTTCTTTATATGGATGGTGATTAGGGATTGAGAAAATGTTGCTACAAGAATATAGTCTAGTATGCCTTCTTGTGCTAAGACACAATACAGTGTGATTGACTCTTGGATGCTTTGTAGACCCTAAAAATATTTAGACTATGTCACACAAGAAGATAGAAACTATGTTAATGTAATTAGTATGCACTTGAGATAATATAACAAGGCAATATAATGGTGCTTGGAGAGGAGTGAGAAAATATGTTATACCAAGAATGAGGCTCAAAAATGTGATCAATATGCTTGCTTCAACATACAAAATGTCAACATAGTTGTTACAACAAAGAAATCTCATTTTAACCTTGAGACCTTGGCTAGACTCTTGGATTTCAAAGTTGGTATATCATATGAGAGATAGGAATGAAATGTGATTCCTCATCACACTTTTGTCAATTTCATTAATTTCCCCTTAACATTCCAAAAATAGATTTCATAAGTGAAGATGGTTCATCTTCTATGGTAGTTTCAAACATAATCATCCATACTTCCTCCATTAGGTATACACATGGCAATTCACCAAACTTTGAATAAGTAAGAGGAATTTCTATTGCACATCCATAATCATCCCCAAGAAAAATCGAGGCCTAATACAAGTCTTGTGAACATAGGTGTATGCTCAAGCACTCAGATTCTAGGTTTGTTTATGATGATATGTTGTATTACGAATCCTTACCCTTTATGTGGAGCATATTTATTCTCGACATAAGCCCACATCAATATTACTATAGCAACAATCAAGATAATAACCCTAAAGTAGGCGTTGATGTTTATAATATGGAGATAAACATTCATGTTTGTGCATGTGCCCATTGGCAAGTATCATAAGCAAGAACCTTCAAGGCAATGTCATGGAGATGGAGACATGTGGGTGATTCTTATTGAGCTAGTTGACATGATACATGTCAATGGGAATGAACTCTATGAATGACTCTTCTTGAGCTATTCGGCATGATACACGACAATGGGCACATTGCCTTGTATCATGCCAACTACCTCAACAACAGTAACTTGTAGAATCCATTCCATTCACTTCTACTCAGGGTGACATCATCTCGAAGATTCTCAATTAAACAAAGAACTTGTAATGGTTAGTCAATCTAAGCATTTAAGGTCATATAGACCCTAACCCCTGAATATGTTAACATGTGAATAGTTTGAGATCAAAAGAAGATGCATATCTTAGTACTAGCATTCAACACCCTTGTGCCTAACATATATGTCCTTTACAACCCAATAATGGAGCCCTCATCAAGGCCCTTTCTTTCAATCTACCTGCAAGGATAACCTATGGAGTGTTTGATGGGATGGAACTATCTTACCCCCCAAGACCTTTTGTGGATACCATATTCCTAATTAAAATGTATAGACAAATGTCGGGAACTACCATCCTTCTTTTTATGAAATGTTGCAATCCATTGGAATACTAGGAATTAAAAAGTTAGAAACTAGGACCGATTGTCACAAAAAAGGCAAACAATTTATAATTGATGATATTTCTAGTACAATATTCACATCACATTGTTGGTTGTAGCACACCATACTGAAATATACAATGACATTGGAACTAAATATGCTTTGGAAGCATCGATGAAATTATATTAAGTCATTCCTTGTGGTTGGATAGAATTACAACTCAATTATCGAAAAGGCTTTGTATCGGTATTCACATGCAATGATGGGGATGTGTGTGCCTTATCATTAATTAAACTTACATATTTTTGCTTCAGCCATACTAATTCCCTCCTTTTTTAATTAGTGGGGCCCACATATTATGGTATTTACAGTTAATAGTCATCCCTACGACTTCAATTAACCATTTGGTGAAACTAGAATTTATGCACATAATTTGTGTAAAGTTAATATGATTTCGCGATTATAAGCATGGAATAAAAAAATGCGACTACATTGAAGGCATCAAGTGGAATGCAAAGAATGACACGATGACTAGTTATGTGGATACACACACTAGAATTCTAGGATAGTTCCAACAAATGATGTCATCATTTGCCTAACGAGTAGTGGTCCACTTTCTTCCACGAGATCATGTTATGAAACTTCATTGACTTGTGAAACTAGAATTTCTGCCCATGATTCGTGTAAAGTTGATATGATTTCACGTAAAAAAAAATGCAAAATAGGCGATAGCGAATGCCCATGGAGAAACATTACCTTGACGGCATCAAGTGGAATGCAAAGAATGATACAATGATTAACTATGTGAATATACAGTCTTGAATTCTACGATAGTTCCAACATATGATACCAAGATTTGCCTAACGCATATGGTCCACATTCTTACACAAGATCATGTTATGAAACTTCACTTTTCTCAAGTAGAACGTTGCTTTTAATGAATGATTCATTTTTTTCAGGGTATAAAATTTAGACATTGAGTCATGAATCATGATAATGTTGTGGTCATCACCACATTTTCCTCAATAAAAATAATGAAAACAATTATAGCATAGAGTTTACGATAGGTATATTCCTGCCCTATTCAAAATAATACTTAACTAATTTATTCTTGAACCACTTTATGGGAAAGACAACCATAACACATTATAATAATTTGCTATTACAAATGTGAATGACCAAATTGTTATAGTCCATTTCTTTACCATTTTTATCTTAGATCCGCATCTTCTTCCATACAACCATCTTATGTACATGAAACTCGATTTTCTAACTATTTGAAACAATGCTCCTATAGTAGCAACATATGTGGTAGTCAATGATGGTCTTACATTGCATTGTAGAGTTTAGCTTCAAAGTGATTGTACGTATAGCAATCCTCTTGCGAAACACATTACTCTTCGTAAAATGTCTAACAATCTTTGATGGTTAAGCTTCTCTTTCATTGTGGTGAACTTTCTTCATATTAAAATATGTGCATATTTCTTTTAAAAAAATAAGTGTAATGTCACTATTAAATTACGCCTAAGTATGATGCATCACTCAATAATCCACACATATGAATAGCTACAATAAGGGTACAATTGAAGAAAATAATACATAAGATAACTAAGCATTGTGTTTGCATGCAAACAAATACTTGAACCTCACCATATTCAACACTTGTTGACGAATATATTGCTTTTTTTATATCCAGCAATTGTACGATATATTTGACAACCAATGATGGCGACATCACCTATGTGTAATAGAGGGCATTAACAACATAACAATGGTTCCTTTTGACTTGATTGTTGTTGTTTTGAGATGAGGCCATTGGCATCATTTGAAGAACATTATAATTTTGTCAAAGAAGTTAGGTGCTCCTCATGGGTATTGATCAAGAGAAGTAAAATAAATTTGCAAAGGCAACGAAGGGGAAACTTTAATGTAAAGCAGTCTTTAAAGAGAAATATCTAGATATTAGAATGATATCATTTGAAAGAGCATGCCCTCAAATGATATGGTGGAGTGGCGGAATGTTCTAAACTAATCTTCAATGTACGAACAAGGAAACATTGGAAGAGAAAAGAAGGAGAATGTCTTTCTCCTTAATCTTTGAAAGGGTAAAGACAAAATACTACAAGAAATCTCCCACAAGACACTTTAACACAATATCTTAATAGAATTGAATATGCTTTTCAATTGTATATTATAATTCATAATCCTTTATAAAAGTATTCACAAGTTGGAATGTTTTTCAAGCTATTTGATATACTATGTAAAGGATCTAATCTACTTGCCAAATTCATGTTAAGCACTCCCAATGATTGAACCATCTGAAAAACAACATTTATAAAGGAATTGATGGCTTTCTTGTTGGCATTAGCTTACTGATTGGACAAAGACCAAGAGACATAAGTAGCTTTCCCAAACAATAATTTATAAAGAAACATCTAGACAATAATGATATTCTATGTCATTGCAAAGATCATTTAGATAAGATGGAGTTACATTGGCTAAACATGATCTCTGTGCTATTTGATGAAGTCTGGTAGGCTCAGGAAGCGTTGGAAAAAGAGTTCGCAGTGTCACATCGAGTAAAAGCATCAATGCTAGAAATCAAACTTTAGAAAAGGAGCATCATGGATTATATCTTCATGTAGTGTTTTGGTTCTTATATGCTGCATAAAATCCTTAAACGAGTTACTATTTGGAGGTGTAATTATCATTATCGATCTCGTACTCGAGTTGGAAATCGCCCTAGTGAGCTGAAATTACAATGCTTCATTCATAGAATATTTTATGTGTCGAAGGAGAAAATGCATATAAATTAATCATGTCACGCTAAAGAAAAGAAACAATACCAAGCTTTGATGTTGGTTGGTTGCACAGTTTATGAGTTAGTTGGCATTGATGTGTCGACAAGTGGCATAAGTTTTGTGATATTAGACTACCACAAAATAAAATCTAAAGTTATGTAAGGGCATTCATAAATAAGGCTCCATAAAATGGCCACATCTTAATGAGGGTAGCTCCTAAGTATGGCAAAGTGGATCATTGTAGTTCTACTTTACAATGGCTTGGAAATGAACCGTCAACTTAGGAATAAAGCCCAAAATGGGTCAATATGACATATAAAAGGGCGAGGTTTATTGCAAAAGAAAAGCATTGGTAATAAAAACAAGTTTGATGGGGGACATCATGTTTTGCTCCATAAGATTGTGAAACCACACTTCGACGGTCGACCTAGGGGAAACATGAAAAAGAGTAGTATTGATATGTAGATAGAACATGACTTTGACGTTGTGAGCAAAGAAGATGAATGATAATACATGGTATTAGGGCTGAAATAAAGATGCGAATAGCATGATATATTGTGACTCACAAAAAACAAAGTGGGATAAGTTTAAAGCACAACTTTGTAGTCAAATAAAAATCTACAAATACGTGCGATGGATAGATAAATAAGTGAGTGAAACATGGAACAACATGCTGAATTTTAACATTTCAATCTGTTTTAGGATTTGAAGGTTTGACGGGGGGCATTTATAAGGATGGCTCCAACAACTAAACATTAGACAAATTGAGCCATGTGTCTCCTATGGTGCACTAGAATGTGTTGACGATACAACAATACATGGTTCTCACCAACATGCCAAGTAATCTATGGAAATTATTCGTGAACTTCTAATTTACACACCTACGGTGAGGCTATCATTAGCCAACTGCAAATATCAATGCACATAATCTCTTACAAGTGGGTAGGTTTTTCTTTAAAAACCTAGATTATGGACCTCTTCTACGTATGATGGAAGCTGTACATCAACAAGTTGGCGAATTGTCAATGTCCATACAAAAAATCAAAAGGTATGTACTTCACATCGAACAAACGATTTCGTGTTCTCATAACCACAACTTTGTTAATATTCAGTAAGTACATTATTGAACTATTTATTAATTCTTGTAATTAATCAGTGCATGCATACTATTATGTGTGTAAATAAAGAGATGATTGGCATTTGTGTGCATCGATGAGATTTCAAGGTTGATGTGCATATGAGTTATCCAAATATTCATTTTTTGAATGTACTTCAATTGCCAAATGATGTGTCTTGCCCTTTCAATGTGACATTGGAACTATTTATCAATTTATTAGCTCTCATTGTTATTATTGTGATATTATTTAATGTATACATTTCACTTAAGTGGACTACCTCCATATGGTCCTTGGTGAGTAATGAGCTCGAGATGTCTCACTTCTCGAGGCCAGAGTCCAGACCCCACAAAATAGAGCTTGTCAATGGTCCCACGAGGTACAATGAGGCGAAGGATCTTCCCTAGTTACAACATCTCACATGGGCATGCAATGAATAGCAAGTGCGCATTAGAATGGATGGCAGAATATGGTTTGTAGTTATGACCTTCATATGCGATACGAATGTGTCCTTGGAAAAAAGAGAGTGTCGCATTGATATAACCTTCATGACAAAGTATGGAAGGGCCCCCACAATGATCCACTTATCCACCTAGAAAATTTGACCCAAGTCCTTTGAGAAAAGATGATATCACATTGAAAAGACACGCCCTCCTGACACCTATTCTTTTCTTCTTCTCACTCACAAGGAACTAGTAGTAGCTTAATTGTTTCCAAAGTGACACTTTAATAACCAATCCAATTATTTTTATCCTATCACAGTCAAGTGTCAATGTCTAATGTAGCATTGGTCATCCTAACTCAACTCCAGGCATTATGCCGTTCTAGAGTAGTTGTGAGGTTCGTAAAGAGGAGATAGCCATAGGAATTACTTATTCCTTAATGTCATAATATGGTAGTTTGTGCAAATTGACAAAAATATTCAGTTTTCTATATTTGTAAGATATGGGCTTCATCGTTGTCATTGTCATAATTAAAATCATCGTATTCATTAGCAATAACTCTTGACTCCCAAAGTCCAAGTGAAATATGGACATTTTTCACACCCTTTCCCAAAAGACACATGAGCTCAAGGATCCAATGTGTGCAAGCAAACACAACCTAGAATTTCCATTCTTTCCAAAACTAAAACTAAAACTCTTTTATCTATGTTTATTTATTATTTATTTTTGATGATTGGGCACACATCCCATTATTGTAACCAATTGTCTCATGGACCAAATTTGGTCTTAGAAGATGTTAATATTTCTTTCTTTCTACCTTTACAACAAGGCATAAGAAGCATGAATATCGTCAACTTTCATACTTCGGCGACGTTTATATGGCATGTCGAATCACGTATCATTATGTAACAAAACACATAAGAGCTTACTTGATAAGCCCAATCTTCACTGAACTCAACAAATTCAAGCAATGAAAAACAACACAACTTGCATTGTGTGATAAAATGGACCAATTAGAAGGTCCATTTGTGACAAAATGCGAGTTTGGGTGATAATGAGAGTGGGAACTAAGAGAGAAACATCAATAGAAAGTCCATTGGATTAAAAGGAACCATTAAGTGTGTGTGTGAGTGAGAGAGAGAGGGAGTAACCCATTATTAATGGAATAACTTGAATGAATAATGTATGTGAATAGGATTCACAAGAAGAAGAAGAAGAAGTGTGAAACCAAAGAAGATTCCAATGCACGTTCATGAATCATGATATAAACGTTTCCTCTTTTATTTAATTAATTTGTATGTTATTACCTGGATCAAAATCTTAGTCTTTGACCAGTCAAACCCTCGAAAAGTGTGAAAGCAATTGCCCCTAGTTATTGTTCACGTCTCTCTCCGAGTGTATTTTCAAAACGTTACATTGATTCTCAAAGAGCCCCGACTCTTTTGCATTTGTTGCTTTTTTATCCAATGCCCAAAAAGCAATGAGAAGTGTCTTGAGTTATACCCCGAAATATCATCTCATCACACTAGAAACAAGTGAGTGACAAGTTGATTGTCCCTTTTGGTATGTCACCTTGTCAAAAGAGACTACGAGGACCCGATTCGATTAAAGTTTCGTTAAATTAGAGTCCACTCGTTGTTTACTACTTATAGGTCAAAGGACCCGTTGGACACATCAAATTGCTACGCCACACCATCTCAGTTACCTATGCCACAAACTACTCCCAAATTCTTAAAAGTATGGCCCTTGATGTGTTTCTCCAAACAAAAGTCTCTACCCTCACCTCTCCCTTTTCAATGTCTTTTCTTTATGTATTCATTACATTGTTCCTTTTCTCCCTCGGTGCCACAAGTAACCAAAAGCATGTTTATCGAGTCCTTGAAACGTGGAATGTGTTCAACCCAAAAGTGATAGAAAAAATTCATCTTCTCAAAAGTTTTCAAAAGAGAATATGTGGGACATGCATTTTGTTGTATTCACATGGTTTCTTTCTTTGCTAGTTACATCGAATCTACTCATTCTTTTCTAGGGGTCAAATATATCAAAACCCTAGGCACATCAAACTAATTCACCATCTCATCCACCTATGTCACATAAGAACCCCCAAACTTATTGCATTCATGACGCAATGTTCCAACAAGCCAATCTTACCAAAGGGTCTTGCATTAGTTTGTTAAGTATCACTTACGCGGTTCATTGATTTGTTTATTGTGTTTATGCTACATCATTTTGTTAAAGTTATTGAAACTTATTAATCTCGTCACTAAAAGAAAAACAAATCTCAAAGATTATGGCAAAAGTGTTTATTAACGTGTTCATTCATTGAGGCCTCAAGTAAGTGCATGTAATATTTTTGGCTCTTTTAGTGTACACATTCTATCATCATGGAGCTTTGTTACACTTTGCCTGGTTATTTATTGCGTACAATCGATCACTTAAATATGAAAAAATTAAAACCATCACATGTGGTTCTCACTCACAAAAAACACCAAAGACTATCCCTACATGTTGATTGTTCAAATATACGAAAAGTGAGTTTATCAAGTTGTTTCCTTTTTTCTTTGCTATTGTAAATCCCAATACATATTGAAACTATGAATCTCTATCGTAGTCACCCACATAAAAGTTATGTATCACATTGTCCTCTCTAGTATACACTCATTCCTCAACTTGGCACAACGTATGCACATCATTCACCATAGATTCATCAATGTGGTGTTATCCTCATGAAAACCAATTGTTATCCTAAACGAATCATAATTTACAATGGATATCCTTCCACTTTCCAATAAAGCATATGTGCAAATTGTTAATCAATTAATATGTGGTCCCCACGTATTCTGTTTGTAACATGGCTATCATACAATACCGCCGTATTGGCGTCCACTAGCGAGGTCATAAGAATTCTTTCGATGTTGCCAAAAATGACGAGTTAAAACAGGGCAACCCAAATAAGTGGTCCCAACTCTACAATTTCATTGTTATTGTAATGAGAGCTTTTGTTACCGTTGCCAACAATATCACTACTACATAATTCATAAATTCTTTGACCATGATAATGTCTTAATGTCTTCCCGTTCGTTTGTCACAGTCATGATTGCAATTCCTCAATCACCTTTACCTCCTTCGATATTGAACATAAATGTTCACAATTAGAATTGATCCATGTGTCATCTCTATTCCTTTAAAGAACAAAATTTACCAAAATATCACAATGTACAAATGATTGTCGTTTCACTTTTTCATAAGAGTGTGATTGGTTATGGATGTAACTTGTGGTCCTCACATAAATGTTCACAATCATACATGATTAATTCACAATTGATCAAGTGGCAATTACTTGTCCACTTATCATTAATACCATTCATCCTTGCAATCAACTCCATTTACCTCTTTTCCGTAATTGGCTCTTAGTCACGAGTATTGCAAATACGCCTACTAATAAGAATTACACATGTAATGACAATGTTATGCTCATGATTCAAAATCATCAAGGCAACACTTTCACACTTTTTTTGTTGCAACTACATGTGCATGTGAAAAATATCATTATTGTTTTTTCTTATAGATCATTTCATGCTAAGCCTTTTCTTTAAACATTTACGAAACTAATGAATCAACATTGACATATGAAATAACTTACAATTATAGAACATTTATCTACATCTCAAGAATGAACCATTTCTTTCTTTCTAACGCTACACAATGTTTGCTGAGCACATTAGATGAAGGACATTGTCGTGATGTGGCATGTGCAAAGGGAGAAAAGCATGGGAATGTCATGTTTGATTCTAGTTGAAGTGATCATTGCTTTTAGAAAGCTAAAAGAAGAATATTCATGGTAAGAGTTAGTTATGGGCCTGGTTTGGTTTCGGTTCAAACCCAGAACAATAGGATCAAGGGTTCAAACCCGATAAAAGGAGACAAGGAAAAAGATGAGCTATGATGCATAAGTCACAATAGAGACACATGTAGTAAATGCAAATACATTAACATCTATGTCGCCAAAATCAAGTGTGATGGTAGGATAAGGACAAGTGCATTATAAACGAAAGCAATGGCCAATGGTGCACATTAAAAAGAGATACTACTATTTTTATATGACACGAGAGCTCGAAGAAACTATGTAATAAGCAAGAGAGCTCATTGTAAGTCTAAGCATTGTAGACAAGCAAATAATGGGGTAGAAAATCATGACTGTACATGGGAGGCCTATAATGACAATGGTGATATTGTCGTTGATTGTACACTCACCATGCCAAACATGAAAGATATTCATTCCCCCAAAATCCTTCTTGCTCCAATCTTTTTCAACCTTGTGCAAAAGTGTTCAAATATAGTAAAGTTTTTGCAAATTTGGATTCATTTTGTCATATGAGGATTTTATAACTACCATAGCGATTTAATGTAATCAACCTCCATGAATTTGCTTGTATTATGGAGAAGTGTGAAAGGTTTGCTTGGTGTCATTCAAAGTAACGCAGGTTGCACATGAGATGAAGCTACAAGAATTCATTTTCCCTCCACCAAGAAGTTTTGGGGTACTAATTGGGTATTTGGTTGGAGATGGAAATTGATTCTGTGCTTTTGAGTGTTGATGATTTAACACGAAACTTTTGAGTAAAAGCCGAGTTTCAAAAGTGTTTTTGATTTCCCATCACCAATAGGGAGGTAAAACTGTGAAGACATATTCTACCTAAAGGCACAAATTCAAGTACAACACAAGGTTGAATCCTAAACTATACCTAGGATGTCCTTAAATTGACCTTAGAGCTAATCCTAAATCTGCCCTAGCTAAGGCCAAATTAGGCCTAGTTTGGTTGCCAAGATACAAAGTGGTGAAGGAGGGAGAGCATGCAACGAGCTCATTGCCACATCAAGGTAGTTATTGCGCCAATTCAATAGTTGTTACATCCCTTATAGCTTGGTGACGACAAGTTGCACCTCAAGTCAAAGCCTTTTTTATTTTCCTATTGTTGAATAGTTTAAGTGACGTATTTTTTTGTCTGATGATTTAAGTTAATTTAACCTAAATGTTTGTTTAATTATTTAATTAATTTGACTTGAATGGTTTGGTTCAAATGGCTTGGTAGTTTTGAAGTGCTTTGGTTTGATTTTTGTCATGGGTAAATGGCTTGGTTTCAAGGCCAAGAAATTGAACCGAACCGAACCTACCCCATAACTATAGGCTTTGCGAACACACAAAATCAAAACACATTCTACACATACATACAATAATATATTTGCACGCCCCCATATATTATTTACTTTTTTTACTAGTGGGAAACCTCAAATTGAGGTGAAAACCCAAAAAGAATAAAGAGAAATATACAAGTGTCGATTAGACACGAAAGAGCTTAAAAGCACACAAAGTAAAGAGTGTACATTTGTAGTGTGATGTCTCTAAGTTGCAGACAATCAAATAAATATTGCCAGAGGGATTGCTTAAAGAAGCTAACTTCATGCAGTTGGTTGCAATCAAATACCTTAGTATTGTGGGCCATCCAAATGGTCCAAGGTGCAGAGAATTTGTCCAAATAGCCAAAGTTGTTTCCCAAACCTTCGGCCAGGAAATTTGTGAGAAAGAGATCCACTTAATCTTTGTACAAATGTTGTAGCGAATGAGCAAGTCCATAATAAGTGTGGGACAATTTCCCATCGTCCACCACATCTTGCACAATGTGGCGAGACTATCGATCTCTTTTGAAGCTTTGACACAGTCAAGAGCACACCCAAGAGGCATCTCCATAGGAATACCCATTGCTTAAGTGGAAGACCAGAGCTCTATAAGCTTGTAAGCCAGTTTTTCCACCAGGTATGTGTTTTGTGTATGTGCCACAATGCATTTGCATGTTCGTGAAACCACGGGTAAGGTTGCAACAACATAGGAATACCCGTTGCTTTATTGGAAGACCAGAGCTCCATAAGCTTGTTAGCCGGTTTTTCTACCAGAATTATGTTTTGTGTATGAGCCACAATGCATTTGCATGTTCATGATACCACGGGTTAGGTTGCAACAACATATACATTGAATGTGTTGTAATCTTATTCATTGTAATAACAATGTTTCCTTTTTGTAACATCCAGTCCTGAATCCTATGATCTCCATCTAGAGGTGGCACAAGTACTAAAGAAAGTACCAACTTTGTGACTTGATTCTAGATAATGTGATGATGTGACCCAAGACTATAACGACATGTCATGTCATTGAAGCCTAATAAGTGACCTTGGTCATTTACCACATCTGCAATTTATTTCAACCCCTTCTTTGCTAAAAAATAAGCTTTTTTAGGCTCTTGTTTAGCTAATGACCGTGGTAATATAGCACTCCAATGTAAGCTTTCGAGGCGTAATGAGTTCCCTAATTCTAAATTCTTGCCTCTCCTTTTAATGTGGTGCAATACTTCCTTCCAGTGCTTTAGAAGCATTGAGCTAAATGGATAGCCTTTAATGTGCTCGTCAAGCTTTCCAAACACTACATCCTAATTGTTAGTATCCCATGAGCCAAATATCTTGGTTTTCAAATTAGCAAACATATCTGATAGCATTCTAGCCCCAAGCAATGTTTGTTTAGCAAATTTTGGCAGTAAAGTAGCTTTTCTAGCCAACATATGCAACTGCAAATTAAGAATATTTAGCCCTCCACATCATCATGGAGTGCATATCTTCTCTAGTGATAAGAGTTGTATACCTCTACGTGACTGCGTAGAGCACCAAAAGTTGCTTATGATTTCTGAATTAATCTTTTGTATCATGTGTTTCGGCCAATCAATCATAATTAAGTAATATTGCATGTAAGCAATGAATATAGATTGCACTATCCTCAATCTGACGTGGAGCGGCCATATTGCAATCTTCCAATAGGTTAGCTTTTGTCTCACTTTTTGCAGAACCCATTCCACCTTTCCTTTGCCTGTTGCATTCCATCCAAATGGATAAGCACATATATTATTTACATCAAACACACACACACACACACACACACACACACACACACACACAATAAACACACCTTATAAGGGCTTAACAAACTCAAATTTATTTATACATTTACATATAGTCTCTTGCGCATATACAATGTAAAGAAAAGCCACACATATAGAAAGCATGTTTGCAAGTGGACATGTACGAACTGAACAAAAGGGATCCTAAAAAGCTTGAGCATGTGCCAAGTTCCAACATATGTGTAGACTCTTGCAAACCTTAATTGGCAACGTCACCAAACTCCTCTTCCTTGGTTCAAGGTTTTTTGGGTCTAGCACAACATTGCACATGCACTCATGGATATCCCTTGAGAAGCATTTCTAAATCTAAACACTTTTGTTCAAGTATCTTGCTTGTTCCCCTTGTTGGTAGATCATATGTTGCCAACACTTGCATATATCCAAATTATAATAATCTTTACAATACTTAGCGCGCGCTTTTTTTTGGAAGGATGTGTATTGTCTTAAGATTTGTATATTATGAAGATGAAAACATCCATTTAACTTAGAAAATTTTGTGTAGTTCTACAACACATTTGGCACATGAAGATAAGAGATGCCTTCTTGATGCAACTTAAGAAAACTTCAGTAGGACGCATGAGTCATTATGAAAATAGGATTGGTTTGCCGAGGTGTCTCAATTTGAATTATCCCAAGAAATGTTTACTTCCTCATAAAACTGATAGAGTTGAAGGAAATTACACTTCTGAATAAAAAGTCTTCAAGCCTTTAGTATGATTTAGAAAAATGCTCATATTAGCACTAGTAGTCGGCAATGGCTCGGTTGAAGCCTGAACCAAGACATTAAAGTGTTTTTAAATGGTTTGGTTTGGTTCAGTTCAAGCTTCAAACTCATTCACCGGTTTGAGCTCGGTTTCTCAAGGCTCAAACCAAACTGAACCATTTAGTTTAGTGCCAAATTGGTCCCTAAAACTGCTAAGGCTTAAACGGTTTGGGCAAACCGGTTACTAAACCGATTGAGCATTAATCGGTTTGGGCAAACCGGTTAAGCCTTAACCTGTTTAGCAATCGTTTTGGTTCAAGTTTGAAAACTTTCAAACCAGGTAAGGCTTAATCGGTTTGGTTTGAATTGTTAGTGCACATCAACATAACATTATAATATATGCTTCTTGGAGAATAATACCTTTTATTTCATAATGCTAATTAGGAATCATATATTATTCTCCAAGGAGCATATATTATAATGTTATGTTGATGCATACTACCAATATAAATAAAAATTAATTTTATTATCACGACGTCTTAGCATCATCCATAACACACATTAGGCTTCTTAATGATAGACATATCGACTTTGTTAATGAGATCATGCCTTATCAATCTCATCCTTGATATGGCATAGAATAAAGGGCAACTGGAAGAGGTTTGCAGCCACTCCAACGACGTGGTCACTGCCCGTTTGCGCTTTTGATAGAAATGGTGGAACACACCTATGGTGATGCAAGGCAGGAGTGGCCCGAGGTGGAACTACCAGCCCCCACATTGGCTGTTTCCTACTCACCTACCACCCTCTCTTCGTTGTAGGCCCCAAGAGCTGACTTGTACTACGCAACATTGAAGGGCATCGCCTTGGATATATAGGTAGCTTCTTACATTAAGTTAGGCCGCAAGGCATTGTAAGTAGGCTCATCTTCTTTTACTTGATCGGAGGAAGACTCCCTCATGTGTGTATAAGTCTCCTTGTAGACTCTCTATGTAATAATCCTTCTTAAGTAATGGGAAAGTAGCTTCATTTTGAAAAAAAAACAAGAGTTAAAAGTAAGGAAATCATTAGGTGAGAAAGGATCATTCCACAATCCAAATTTCAAAACAATTATGCGAACTACATGATGTTATTTCTATAAGAACCAAAAGAGAGGAATGCAACATCTTGAGGAATGTTTTATTAGAAAAACTTCCAAATCTTGATTACAAAAACGTAAGGCAAATATAGCGAAAGATATAGAGAGTCATGGTGCGGAATCCAAAACAAGGTAGGTTACAACTTACAAATGCATATCAAGGGATATCCAAATGATGAGCAGAGGTTGTAGTCTTTTTAGCATTGCCTTCTAAAAACCAATGCTATGAAAACATCAATTTTGTAGTAAAACCATTTTTTGTCGAAAAATGTTTTTCAGAAGTGCGTATAGAACAATACATTTAGATGACGTGTTGATGTAAGAATTTCACAAGATTTAGTGTCAATTTTTTTGGGAGGGTAATGTAGACAAGTTTCTTTTTTACTTAGGAGCTACTTAGCTCGATAGCATATCTATTTGAATTGGGGTTGATAACTCAATCCGATGACCCAAGATTAACATTTGAGTAACTTAATTAACACCTACAATATTTCAATTAAATTGGAGAATGGGATGCTTAAATGTAAGACAAATTAACAAGCTTGATAATAATTTTCTCCCTCTTGAAGATCATTACATTATTGTTTATACAAAGCAAGGAATAAAAAGGAGAACTTCATGCCTCTATCACCTCACATATACCTTCCTTCTTACTTAATTCTATACAATACATGAATGAGCTTTACGATTGCAATCTTACTTTAACAATGATGTAATTACACTTAGGAAGGAGGCTAATTCTAATAGTCTTAAAAGTGCCTAGTGTTCTACCTCTAATTGTCAGAACCAAGGATAAAAGATAGAGTGATGGAAGAAGGATATTAGAGAACACGAGAAGAAAGGAACCAAATACTAAGAGAAGAATGGATGTATAAGATAGAGAAAGAAAGAGAATGGATACAAGATATATAATGAGAGCTAAAGACTGGTGTTGATTCGAATTGATTTGAGAATACATGTATGCCCTTATTTATAGGTTCCTATAGAATAGCTTAGAGATTTCTAGAATGTTCTAGAATGTCCTAGAACTATTCACTCCTATAAAAAGCTATTCACAAGTGATCCTATTTCAAGATATGAGTAGTAGAGTTCACCATGCACATTAGAAATTTGCTCATAAGTAAAACTTGAGCTTAAAGGACATGAGATCAAATATCAAGCAATATCTTGGGTCTTCTATTTAGGTTTACATCATTGATGCACTTAAAGGACACGAGTTCAAATATCAAGCAATATCTTGGATGGTCATTTTTCCACCATTCGGAGTGGTTTGAGCTCATTAATCCCACGTTTATAATTTGCTCCTCCAAATATGTCTTGACTACTAAACCATCTTAACACTAGTGTCTTTTCCATGTCACATTAAGTAGTAGAAAGATAAAAAAATTGATATAGGTCAATGATGTCATACTCAACTTTGAACAGAGCCGTTATATGAGGAGGACATTGATCCATCATTGATGGCATTCACATTGATTAAAAAGCTCCTTGTTGGTGTCTGATCAGCTGATAACCATATGGCCACCCTAGCCCCTTGTTGTAACCGCAACAATGTGGCTCTTCTTATTTTCGTGAGGTGAATGCTAGAAAAGGAGTATATTATCACGAGAAATGTTGTATTTGAAAGGTTATGGTGCTCTTCAACAATGGCCATTTGCCATGACAACCATGGCATCATCACCACCACCATGATCTTTGGAAGACATGAATGAACATGAACACGGGCAACACCACACATAAATGTGATCATCAACATCATCGATGATTCATGCCATCGTCTCCACAAGCGATGCGATGGTCATGGTCATCACCATGACCACCACCATGGCATCATCAACACCATGAGCTTTGGAAGATATGAATATGAACACTGGACATCACCACTCATAAATGTGGTCACCACCATCATCGGGGATTCATGACATCATCTCCATGAGCGATGGTCGTGGTCATCTCCACGACCAACATGGCATCATCAACACCATGATCTTTGGAAGGCATGAACATGAACATGGGGACATCACCACTCAATAACGTGATCATCACCATCATCGGGGATTCATGGTATCATCACCACAAGCCATGGTCATGGTCATGGTCATTGTAATGGTCATCATGGTCATGGTCATGGCCCATCAGTTTCCATTCATTCAGTTTCCCACACTCATGTGTTTTTTGTTAATATTGAAGGACGCCATGGGCCATGGAAGCACAACAGAGCAGACTTCGAGAACCATCGAACAGATGAATCATGGTCATGGTCATGGCCCATCAGTTTCCATTCATTCAGTTTCCCACACTCATGTGTTTTTTGTTAATATTGAAGGACGCCATGGGCCATGGAAGCACAACAGAGCAGACTTCGAGAACCATCGAACAGATGAATCATGGTCATGGTCATGGTCATTGTAATGGTCATGGTCATGGCCCATCATGGCCCATCAGTTTCCATTCATTCTTTTTCCCACAACTCATGTGTTTTTTATTTAATATTGAAGGACGCCATGGCCATGGAAGCTCAACAGAGCAGACTTCGAGAACCATCGAACAGATGAATCATCGAGAACAGTCGAACAGACGAATCGGAGACGACCCCCAGGTATGTGGAAAACCTTCTCTGCTTCCGCCTCTGCTGTTCGGCTTCGATTTAGCTCCACCCCTAGATCGGTGTCCAGCCCTGCTCGCTGCTGTAGGCTTCTACATGTATGCATAGTAGGGAGTGGCCCAGCAGGTCTTTACACAGCAGAGAAGCTTCTGAAGCTTTCTGCTGAAGCTAAGATCGACGTATTCGATCGCCTTCCTTCTCCGTTTGGTCTGGTGCGATCTGGCGTGGCCCCTGACCATCAAGAAACAAAGATTGTAACGAACCAGTTCACTAAAGTTCTGTCAAGCCCTCGTTTAGCTTTCTTTGGAAATGTCTGTGTAGGTAAAGACATAGATCTAATCGAGCTTCGGAAGCTATATGACGTTGTGGTTCTTGCCTATGGTTCGGAGAGTGATAATTCCCTTGGAATACCCGGGGAAGATTTGTATGGTGTGTTTTCAGCTCGAGAATTTGTATGGTGGTATAATGCACACCCTGATTGTGCAAATCTCGATGTAGATCTTTGTGCCTCTGATACTGCCATCATCCTTGGGCAAGGCAATGTGGCCATTGATGTTGCGAGAATACTTCTTCGGCGAGTAGAGGACCTGAAAAGCACTGATATTGCTCACCATGCCTTAAGAACATTGAATAAGAGCTCGATCAAGAAAGTATATCTCATTGGACGTCGAGGTCCGGCACAGATTTCTTGCACAGCTAAAGAGCTGAGAGAGGTTTTGGGTCTCAAAGGAGTGAATGTTGTTGTTCGATCATCTGATTTAGCTCTCTCAGAGATAGATGTACAAGAGATTAATGCAAGCCGTATTCACAAACGTGTATATGAGCTGCTAAGTAAGGCAGCTATGAATGGAAAACACTCATTAGAATCTTACGAAAAGGAGCTCCATTTTGTATTCTATCGTCAACCAACGGAGTTTCTACCAACAAAAGATGGACATCATGTTTCTGGATTGCGATTAGAGAAGACTGTTTTGGAAAAAGAAGCGGGGAGTATTCGGCAACGTGCAGTAGGGACAAGTGTTTTTGAAAATTTGAGCTCAAGTTTGATTCTCAAGAGCATAGGCTATAAGTCTTTGCCATTAGATAATCTAAGCTTTGACCATCGAAAAGGATTGATTCCAAACCTTAATGGACGGGTTCTAAGAGTGGTTTCTAAAGATGGCGACCCTGAATGTGAACCTGGATTGTATGTGGTGGGTTGGCTAAAAAGGGGTCCTACGGGTATCATCGGCACTAATCTTATATGTGCAGAGGAAGTAACAATGTCCATTATTAAAGATGTGGAGAGTGGGATCCTATCTAATGACCCATCTCATGAAGGACGTGAAGGTGTAACAGTATTGCTTAGACAACGAGGTGTAAAGTTTATTTCTTTTAAAGATTGGGAAAAGATCAATGCGTTTGAAATTATGGAAGGAGCCAAGAAAGGGAAACCTAGAGAGAAGCTCATTTCCGTGGAAGAAGCTGTAAAAGTTGTGGGCATAAGCTGAATTGCATTGATCTTGGTATGCATCTATTTCAATCCTTAAATATCCTCTTGGGTTTTCTGCTTAAAATGGTGATAACTAATATATGCAATTGATATGGCGAGATTACCTTGATTGCAAAGGTTACATCCAGGGTTAGAACCCAATGGAATTGAAAATAATTTCCGTTCTTAAGTTCATTATTACTATAAAGTTGCATTTGGAATCTGGATTCTATTCAAAGTATAAATTCTTAATTGACAAGCAGCTCTCCAATAACTTCTCCCCTGTCTGGAGCAATAGTAACTAAGGATGACCTGTGTTTGGAAATTTATGTATATACATGATACAATATCCTTGAATTTCCCTTTATTCTCGAAATTGTTTCTTTCTAGCTGCATATAATTGGTACCTTGGCTGTGCTTACTTATTAGATGTCATCGAATGTTTGATTCTCTGTTTTCTACAGCTATTTATTCAAGTAAAATAAAGTATTATATTGTGAAATGCACACCACAACATGTGGGCTTATGTAATAAATCTTTGTAGCCAAGATTTTTATGATATTAATGGTTTGACACTGAATAGTTTTGTGTGCTTCACAATATTTTCACCAAATTGTTACTAGACAGAAATGCTCAACATACATGTATAATGTTGACAGGTAAGCCCAGTCCTTGAGGAGGTTAGTAGCAAGAGCCAATGGGATACACCAAAATGTTCTCCTCTCAGAGAACAGAGGATTCCACACACATGATTCGAGTGGTGTATGACTTCATGTCTGTGCTTAAGAAGAAAATATTAGCCTAGGGTTACTGTGTCCCAAAATGGAAAAGGTATATTATTTTGTGCATTGGGAAAACGTTTAGTGATACTGTGCATGTGGTATATCCCAGCTTAACTTTTCCAAACTCCAATCTGATTGATAGCAGACTGTCAATCTCGTGTTTGAGCTTTGATTGGTGCGTCAATTATGGTATGTGGCTGGGTACATGCGTCAATGTTTCCTTGCAAATTTGCAGCATGTTGGGGATGGATAGCATTTTCGGTAACAAAGATGCATGAAAAGCTATAAAAAAGGACACGATTGAAACTAGAACCAGCGAGTACTAGTGGTGGTTCAGGAATGAAACTAAACTATGTGCATGTAGAGAGTGAGACAAAAGTATTAGTTCACGTATCTTTATTTGATGCTTGCCTTACCATTATTTGAAAGTGACAAAAGGCAATTTACTATGTTAAAATGATTTGGCACCATACCAGAAACTATTTGCAGCTTTTGTTTCATAACAAGCCAAAGCTATACAGCAAAAGGACTAAAATAATTCCAAGAGTACGGTAGGATTGTCCCCTTGAACCAAACAACAAATATCATCATATGAAAAAGTCACAAAAGAATTCCCTCCATTCGAGATATATCTTGAAATACTTTCATTAATGTCTTTGTTTGAACCCAGATATGGCGGGTTTGTAAGATGTACATAGTTATCAAGTTCCTAATAAGCTTGGGAGTACTTTATAAGGAATTCACTAAAATATACTTGTATGTATTAGAAATTCATAAAAAATTGTTGCTGATTTTTCATTATAACATACATATATACATTTTGCTCCTAATCTCATGAAAAATTAAGATGTTAATTACATAACGTTACAAAAGTATGTAGGGCTATAAAGATAAATTTACATGAATAAGTAAAAGTCTTTTGCTAATGATAATTACTAATTTACATGAATTACTAATTACTATCTAGTTAGAGTGTGGGCATGTGTTAATTACAAATTATTGTCTAGTTAGAGTGTGAACAAGCTTTGGAATTAGAAACATCATTGACTTGTTTGACTGCCAATAGTTAATACGACTTTAATATGATAATAAGTTATTTGAGAATATTAGGCAGATCAAGCCCATATATTGTCCTTAATCATGACAATTAGAATGATTAAGTGCATGCCTATATATAATATGTATCTATTTGCTTTAATTACTATATTATTTGCTTAACGATAAGGTCATATAGGTAGTTTTGAAAATGGGTAAACATACTTTTTGAATTTCTAATTCACACAAGCACGTTTATAATGTTGATGAAAAGGCATGATCACTATGATCACTTCTGGAAAATAATAGAATCAATGTTCCATATAACGTGGAATCATGGCA
Source organism: Azolla caroliniana (assembly GCF_043228905.1). Classification (NCBI taxonomy): domain Eukaryota; kingdom Viridiplantae; phylum Streptophyta; class Polypodiopsida; order Salviniales; family Salviniaceae; genus Azolla; species Azolla caroliniana. Next base: position 5,371,357 of record NW_028230451.1, on the reverse strand, counting down.
TTGCAAAGCCAGTGATTATGATAATGATCAAGATATTTTGGAGTCTTGAGGTTAGAGTGATGCTCATGATAGACTCGGGAAGTGTACCTGTATCCGAACAAGAAGGATGCATTCAATACATTGATGGTAATAGAATAACATGATTTATGATCAATGGGGACAATGGGCATTACCAAAAGTCTCATTGAGAAATTCTTCTTCCATTGTTGCATTTCATGCAATATGAAAGTTGAAAGTGATTATAAATCTTAGACAAAAGGTAGACGAGTTATGTGCTATTGAGGAAGTCCAAGCTAATTAAATGTAATGATATAAGCCTTCAAATAGTTCATGGTTTATGAAACAAAAGAGAAGCATGTTCTGGCATACGAGAGGGGCATTACCAGAACTGCATTGAGAAATTGTTCATCCAATGTTGCATTTCATGCAATATGAAAGTTGAAAGTGATTACAAATCTTAGCCAAAAGGTATGCAATAGTTATGAGCTATTGAGGATGGTGCAAGCTAATTAAATGTAATGATATAAGGGTTCACTAGTTCATGGTCTATGATGCAAATGAGAAGCATGTTCTGACATAAGAGAACATCTTTTCCCAGATAATGAGATATAAATGCAAATGAGCCTTTCATAGTTCACATTTTACGACACATTTTATTCCCTCTATATCCGATAGATCATTTCTTTCTTTTCATCAATTGCAATCTGACAAATTAGTTTCCACTGAGCCAAACCCTTGAATAATATCTATTATTGATGGTACCTGTGGATCTTGACAAGGTCTTATAAATTCTTCCAAACAAATAACATTTCAGCTTCAACAAAAATTGTACAAAGTCTTGACAAGGTCTTATAAATTCTTCCAAACAAATAACATTTCAGCTTCAACCAAAATTGTACAAAGTCCAGACGGTACAAAGCTCACAAGGACTCAACTGGTTAATTACTACACACTTGAGGTGCTAAGTATCCTAGTGTACAAAAAGAAGAGGGAAAGGGTTTGTTACATGGATAATAGTCGAAACAGAATGAGGGATGTAAACCCCAAATCACATGTTAGATGTATGTTTCAGACACATCTCTTTGCTAGACTGTGTTTCTCTTCATTGTTGTGATAGGCAGTATTATCATCCCTTCATCTAGAGCTCCTTCAATGGCGACTTTTTTGGTGTCACTCAATTTGAAAGGTGGTATTATATTCATTTCCATCCAGAGCTCTAAGATGAATCACTTCGTTGTCCTGAACTTGAAAGCAGTATTATATTCACTTCTGTATAGAGCTATTGGATGGATATTCAACGAGCTTAATTGACTGTGGTTCTCTAGTTCGTAGCTTCTGCTCCCATTCTGATATAGATATCTCTATAGAGTGCCACGTCTTCCGTGCATTGTCTTCAATTGATCTAGAGAAATCCATAAGATGAAGATTGCCGAAACTCTTCAACATATTCCTTTGTGTCTCGTTCGCCTGGTGAGAAATCACAGGTGCTGCAATCTTTGCTAGGTGGAATGCTTCACAGGAAACACATGTGAGAGCTGCAAGAAAGGTTGAATCAGTGCCTCGTGCTCACAAAAAAGAAGCCACATTTGGTGATAAAAAATTCCATATGATGATTCTACTTGACCCTAAGAAGGAAAACGGAAAAACAAACAATATTTTCATAGTGGATATTGTCTCATTCTAATCATTGTAAGTACTAATGAAGACTGTAACCCATAATGATAGTCAACTGGTGATATTTTAAATTATGGTAGGCAAATGCACTATGCTGTTTTATTATTTGATATATATCCCATCCATGAAGAACAACCCACATGCAAGAGTTCAATTCATAGCATTCCCACATAATGTTTCCTACCACCTCACCTATTTAGTCCTAAACTATGTGTCACACCTTTGTATCAAATTAATAGCTGATGACCCCGTCACTGCCAGGAGTTCAATCAATAACCAAAAATGCATATTGGGTGAGGGGAGACCAAGATTCAAGTCCTAGGCATCAACATGGACTCTCATAGCCCAATTTTGACACTTATTCGCAAAATTCTTAAGCATGGAGAGCAAGTTATCACCTCCTCACAAACACATTGAAATTTTTTCTTCTGGTCCAAGAGGGTCAAGTTGGCCTCTGAAAATGCAAACAAAACCTGTATATACTTAAAGAGCCTATATTCTTTCAAATCAAGTGTCCCCTTTTCCTCCTGTAATGAAATCTAAATGTTTCCCAAATATCAAGTCTCTGTGCCAGCAACCTGACTAGCAGCGGGATTGTTGTGTGTCATGTTGCAACTATCAGCATTTCTAGTATGTCTCTAACATAATAGAAGAGATGAGTGAGAGGATGGTGAAATCATTGGATTGCTATATATATATATATATATATGCATATATCGAATATAAGATATAGCACGTCATATATCTAATACAAGAGATAGCACAACATATACCTAATATAACAGATTGCCATAGGTCTTCTATAACACATATCTAGTCTGTACCTAGTATAAAATGGTTAGACTATTATACAACTTCCTTGCATACATGGGTCAAGCTGCAGACTCATGTTACATCTATCCATTTCATTGTGCTCCGTGTCTAATAGCAAATATATGCTCGACATGTGCATTTAATAGACGATTCATAACAATAAACATTTTCATTCTGCTAAAATGAGCAGATACCGTATTTTATACAACATGAATAACAATCCTACCATTTCGTTGTGCGCGCTCTCTCTATATCTCATACGTGACACATGATAGATACAAATCTGTACTTGAATATATAGCAATTGATCCCATTACGAGAGATCAATGGCGAATTGTTCTATTTTTTTTATTGTACAACAATGCATAGAGCATATATTTAGAATGTGTTAGAGACAGTACCATCATAAGGAAGACATGCAAGACCATTTGTTGGGAATCCAATGCCAAGGCCGACAAAGGTGAAGCCAATGCTGAGGCCAACACCACATCCTGCGCCGACAAAGCCAACAGCATCTGGGCCAAAACCAGGGCCCCACCCGACCCCACACCCCGCACCGATGCCCACACCCCAGAATGCACCGTATGTTGGATACACCGGATTCCACCTATGATACCTCCGGAACAGCCCAATGATTGTCATTTTTCTTCTAAATCTCGTGCGCCTTGTTCACCTCTCTAGATCTCGTGCGCGGGTTAGGGATCCCTGATTTGTGTGCTTCTGTTGCCTCTCTGTGATGTATCTCTCTAGGCTGCTATGTCTGCTACTAAGAATTCCTGTTTTCTTTGTGCTTACAGCTTTGATTAGGGTTTCTGCTAAGGCTTCTGGTTCATTTTGGCATACTTCGTTTTATCTTTCTGATACTGTAAGGGTTAGGGTTTCCGTGCACTTCTAAAATTGGTAGGGTTCGGATTAGGATGAGAATTAGCGTATGGGTTTTTGTTACAGATGGTAGGAAGACATGATTCACATGAAGAAGCAGCGAGATGGAGAGAAGTTGGAGAGCCTGGTTTTTTTTATGAACATAAAGGTCGCCCCTGGTATTGGATAGAGTTGGAAGAATCCATGGCTGCTGCTTTCCTTCCTTGCTTTCGTCGATCTCCTCTGATATGTGGGACACAGAAAGAGAGCGGAAACAGGGGGGGAAGCTTTGGAATGAAGAAGCCTATCCACTACTTCGTCTCTATCATCCACGTGGCTAGCCACGTGGAGATGAACTAGTGGACAATATATATATGCATATGTATGAAGTAGTAGTGGATGACATTTATATACACATACACATACACATACACATACACATACATATACACATACGTATACACATACGTATACGTATACACATACACATACACATACACATACGTATACACATACACATACACATACACATACACATACACATACACATACACATACACATACACATACACATACACATACACATACACATACACATATGCATCTATCTAGAGAGAGAGGGCATGTTCCTCCATGGGGACCTCCACACAAGCCAACATGCTCGTGGGCCAACATATACATACACTTATACATATACATATACATATACATATACATATACATATACATATACATATACATATACATATACATATACATATACATATGCATAGAGAGGGGGCCATGTTCCTCCATGGGGGCCTCCACACTTGCCAACATGCTCGTGGGCCAACATATACATATACATATACATATGCATACACATCTATCTAGAGAGGGGGCCATGTTCCTCCATGGGTGCTTCCACACTAGCCAACATGCTATCAGGCCTGCTCCACACTTACCTGCTTGCCATTTCTATGTCCCTAGCATGCAGCCGCAGATGACCCACTACATTCGAGGCCTCTTCGAAACAAACTACATTGTCTCATGCTACCACGTCCACAACTATAGTTGGTTGCTTCAACGTTTTCTCTAGAGGGTATCTTCCTTACGTGTTGCATTTTTAAGGTCCATGAAAATGAATGCATGCCTCATGCCGATAGACACATGCATGTGTCAGGGGCCACCACCACCTCCCTTGTCATACCTTTTGTCGTAAGAATATAATCATCATTGCAATGTGCAAGGGAAAAAGCGTTGGATTCAATGTAATGGATAATATCTCATTTCACAGCCGTTCTCTTCATGACGAGGAGTGAGAAGATAGCCACAAGATAGTTGTGTAAACCAAGCTCCCTTTTTGTATAGGGCGTTGATTATATAGATCATTAACATCTAATTAAGAATATGCTTATCATTGTAATATCCCTTTCTTTACTTAGTTCTTATCTTTGGTATATATATATATATATATGTTGGGTGATAACAAACAATAATATTAATAAATGTTTGTGAAAAACTTTACAATCTTCAATAGGCAAGCTTTATATCTTTTTTTGTATGTGTGAAAACACAATTTATATTAATAAATGTGTGAAAAACACTACTTACAATGGGCGTCACATTAGGGTATGGTCACCCACAAATTACATGGGTAGTGGAACATGTTGAATTGACAATAGGTAAGATGAACACTCCATTGAGGGAAGAATTTCCACTTGCTCCAATAAAGAAAATTGTCACATTAGTATTCCCTTCCACTTTTTGTTTGTAGATATGCTGTCACTCCATGCTTACCATCAAGTACAAAAGCATTGTGCATATCCCAATTATGACGCAATCCCCAATACCTCAAAAATAGGACAACGATCTCCATCTTTGATTTTGGGTCAACTTGTGTAAATTGTGCAAACATTCACAATCTAGGCGTCAAATAATACTATGATAAAACTTGCCAAATTTGACAAGTGTAACTCCAAAGTTGACAAGCAATCAAACATTGTATAAAACGAGGAGTATTATCTTCCATTTGAACAGTGCAAAAGAAGCGATTGCCCGTTATTAGTCCATGTTGCTTTAAAGCAAACCCCCAATCAAAACTCTCCAAATGAAGACCTTTGCTACAAGTGGCAATTTAGAATCTCAACTACGTTTTAAGACTTACCAACATCCATGATCAAAGTTATGTATTTTCCCTTCTTCTTCAGCCTTAGATGATAGTCATTTAAGACATTCAACAGAGCAACGATACAAAAGACTAGTTGTCACTTGTAAAAACAACGTCTAACCCCATAAACACTAATCAATCTATGGTTATTTTTCTATTTGTAAAGGTAAGGAACCTTGCATCAATGCAATATTTTGTAGTTGTTGCCAAATAAACCTATAAATAGGCAAGATATGTAATAATTGCGGTTCAACAAACTCCAAAATTCTTTGAGATGGAGCCTCAACTATATTTCTCACCTCTTTGACCCCCAAATGAAACAAACGATTAAACTAAAAGCACAATCTCTCCTTTCCAGGCCAACATAATAACGAAGAAGCCACAAGTAACTCGTTTTGCAAAGAATTACAATGCTCTCTACTAGATGATCGTTTCCATGCACATAACAAGAGTGCTTCTCTCTCTCTCTCCCTCACACACACACACACACACACACACACACACACACACACACACACACATTTCAAGAGCATTCAAGTGAAGTAAGCATGCAAACACAACCAAAGATGGCACATGCGATAATGCATTGCAGCAGTTAGACAAAATATCAAATTGAAAAGGGCTTCTATACTTGGCGATTAGATAAGTAAACAATTACTAGATGGTGTGCTTAATATGAAGAACTAGCTTAGCTCTGGAAATGCCAAAAACTAATTCTATGCCGCCTAGTGGCGTGAAACAAGATTTACTAGAGTTGAATATTATCCACAAAATAAAAATGTAATAGTGTTTTCCAGTATACATTACATCTATTTAAAATGAAAGTCCAAATCTGTTTCCATGATTATAACAAATCTAAAGGGCTACTTTTCTTGGCCATTTGTCTCACAACATGCAATAAGACTCAGTTGTTGATTGCTATCCACAAAAAAGAAGGAAAGATACAAGGAGAGCATGGAAATGAACTCAAGTTTTGTTTTTTAATGATATCACAACATTATACGTGTGTAAATAATTGCTTTAACAAACTCCAGATATGATTCCTTGTTTTTCAGACATCATCTTGTGTAGTTCAAATTGTTTTTACTCAAAGACTAGAGAAGCAGTGTAACATGAACAGATTTTCCATGTGTGAGCCTATGTGTCAGCTATGTCTATACTACTCTGTGAATTACCTCTCACCCTTTGCCTTGAATGGACAAGAAGTAATTAATGAGTCCTTTATATGGCAGGACACAAGTAAATAAGCATTTGCTTTTCTGGGACAGACAAACCCCACAAGCAACAGCATGATCACCTAAAAATTTTACTTGTCGTTGATTCAAAATTGCTCCATATTTGATCCCTTTATATGTCATTGATAGTGTGCACATGGTTGACAATAGAATGTCATCAATAGTGTGTACATGCTTGATAATAGAATGTCATCAATAGTGTGCACATGGTTGACAATAGAATGTCATCAATAGTGTGTACATGCTTGATAATAGAATGTCATCAATAGTGTGCACATGCTTGACAATAGAATGTATGGTCGAGCTTCTGAAGAAATTTTTAATGATTCAATTCATCTATGACAAAATGGCTCCTGAATTGATCCTTTTACATGTCATCTATTGTGTGAATACGCCTTTTAATAGTGCATGTGAAGGACCTCCTGAAGATTCTTGTTTTTTAAATGATTCAAGTTTTCTTAGATTAAATGACTCCCAAATTGACACCTTCATATGTCATCTATTGTATGCATATGTTTGATAATAGTATGTATGGTGGAGCTTCCTTGGTATCAGGACCAAAGACACTTTCAGCAACAAGTTGTCCCTTCTCCCTATCACAATGCAAAGTACAGGCAGCCAAGAAGCTTTTCCATGCCACAGAGTCTGGTGAAATAGGCATTTTCTTGATAAAATCCTCTACCTTTTCCAGCTGTCCCGCTCGTCCCAGAAGATCAATCACACATCCATAGTGCTCCATTCTTGGTTCTATACCAAAGTCTTCACTCATTGAAAAGAAATATTGCAAACCTTGAAGAACAAGGCCAGCACGACTACAAGCAGACAATATACTGATGAAGGTAATGTCATCTGGCGTCACTCCTTGATGGCACATTTGTTCAAATAATTCGAAAACCTCGCTATGATCTCCATGTTGAGTACATGCAGCAAGGATGGCATTCCATGAGATGATATCCCGATTATCCATCCTTCTGAAAGTATCAAAAGCATCAATCAAGCTTCCACATTTTCCATACATACTAATGAGGGCATTTCCAACTATGTGATGTGACTCCAACCCATGCTTGGATATGTTCATGTGGATTGATTTCCCCTCAGATAAATATGAAAGTGTTCCACATGCAGAAAGTACATTGATAAATGTGACCTCCGTGGGCCTAACACCCTGTAGTTGCATTTGGCTGTATAGATTTAGAACCTCTTTTCCATACCCTTGCTGAGTGTATGCTGTGATCAAGGTATTCCACGTGACAATGGTACGCTGGGATATTTTCTCAAACACGCAGTGTGCGTCATCAAGACACCCACATTTTCCAAACATGTTGACAATGGCACTTGCTAGGATAAAGTTTGATTCTAGCCCATTGCATACTATCATGTGATGTATTACCTTACCATCTAGCAGAGATGTTGATATTGCACAGGCAGTAATAACGCTAACATATGTCAACTCATTCGGTTCCAAACTCTCATCTAACATCTTCATGAAAATTTCGAGCACATACTCGTTGTATTCTAATTGCACACAGATTGTAATCAAGGAAGTAAATAATGCAACATTTCTTTCATGTGACTTGGCAAATACAATCTTTGCATACTCAAACTGACCATGTTCTCCATACATCTTCACAAGTGCTGATTCAATGACAGAATTCGAATCAAAACCTGCACATACAATGGTAGCGTGAACAAATATTCCGTCTTCTATGCCATTTAACCCTACGCATGCTCCAAGTGCAGTGGTAAAAGAAAACTCATCCAGAATTATCCTCATTTTTATCATACTCCTAAATATCTCTAGAGCTTCTTGGTTTTTACTCTGGTGCAAATACGAAGCCATCATGGCAGTATATGTAACGATGTTATGGTCATGTAATCTGTGAAACACTCTTTCAGCATCAATTATATTCCCACATTTTCCATACATATGGATGAGTGCTGTTCCAACATTGATATCGCCATCAAGTCCACCATGTATAGCATTATCATGAACAAATCTACCCTCATCTAGAACCTCCATGTTGCTACATGCCCCCAAGGCAAACGTAAACGTAAAGGGGGATGGCAACACCAGATGGAGCATTTCATGGAAAAGATGTAATGCCTCTTCATCATGTCCATGGCGGGTATATGCTGCAATCATGTTATTCCACGTATAGACATTCTTATCCTTCAACCTATCGAAGGTGAGACGTGCTTCCAAAAGACCACCACATTTGTCATACATTTCGACAAGTATGTTTCCAAGGTAACGATCGCCATCGAGATTGACTTGTACAATGGAGTCATGAACTTTCATACCTTCTGTAATGTCATTGTTGATGATGCATTCACGCAACAAAGATGCATAGTGGTCAGTATTTGCTAAGGGCAAATGCACCCTCGGCTGTCTTCACCACATGTAGTTAGACTTAAGTTAGAAGCTACCGTAAACATATCTCGATTCTCTCTCATTAGATTTCATTTTGACAAGAATTTTGAGGTGACTGACATTCAAGAACAAATTTAGGAGATACATTGAGCACCTCTCTATCTATCTATCTATCTATCTATCTATCTAACTAACTAACTATCTCTCACTCACTCACTCTATCTACTATCTCTCGCTCTCTCGAACCTGTCAGATCGGGGTAACGATGGCTGGAATGAAGAGACTTTCCGTGACGACGACCGCGACAGTGACGATGATGGAGCTGGAGAGTAGCTCTGCCCCACGCTATCAGAGACTGAAGACGGTGACGAAGGAGATGCCACAGAAGAAGAAGAAGAAGAAGAAGAAGAAGAAGAGACGCCACAGAAGAAGCCGAAGGGAGTAGAAGTGGAAGCGGAGAACGCCATTACCGTGGGCAGGGAGACGACGGCGTATGTATGTATGTACGTATATACGTATACAGTATACTGTATATGTACGTATGTATGTACGTATAATGTGTATATGTATGTATGTAATGTACATATTGTTATGTTATGTTATTATGCTATGTATGTATCATTGTAAATTTGTATGTATGTATGTGTTGCATGTATGTTATGTAGGAAAGAGGAGCAATAGAAACATAGAAGGAAATGAAGAAGAAGAAGAAGAAGAAGAAGAAGAAGAAGAAGAACTTATAACTGAATAATCAATAGGGGAAACAACCCATGGTTTATTGAAATATGACCTTATGGAACGTTTTTATGGTGAAAGTTGAGTGAAGCACATTTGTCGATCATAAAGGCCAGTTCGTGTCGTATTTTTTTAAAGCTTTACATTGTGCAATGATTCTATTATCGCATGACGCGCTTTGTGGGTTAGTTAGATGCTATCGAGAATTGTTTGTTGCTGCGCCTTCTCATAATGGCCATCACCAAAAGAAAAGAAGAAGAAGAAGAAGAAAGAGAAAGAAAGAAAGAAAGAAAGATATATTAACGTAATCTAAGACCAAAAATGGCCCATGAGACAATTGGTTTACAACAAAAATGGGGTATTTACCCATTCATCGAATGACACACGTTCTTCCGTTACACTCATGGGGGCAAGAAATGAATACTTATGTTTGCCTTGTGTATGATACATTCATGGTTTCAACTTACTATGATACATTTATGATTTGAACTGATGTTTAGGGAATACATGACTATTATATACACAAATATGTAAATTTTGAGAAGAACAACACAAAACACTCTTCTCATTCTAATTAACATCTTTAAGTTCAAACCTTGGACTTATTTTTGCCTTCCTTATGAGATATGCATGATTTGCACTTATTTTTAGGGAATATATGATTATGATTTACAAAAATAGAATAGGTCAATTCTGAAAAGAACAATACAAAACACTCTACTCGTTCTATTCAGCATCTTTACTTATCCAATCTCGCCTCCAATTGGAGACCTCTAGTGTGATAGCCAACTACACCATCTAGAGTCCCCATTAACAAAAATGAATAGAAAATTTGTTTTTTTACAATACACTTGATTATCCTCCTAGAGGAAAGTTGATCTTCCAAAGTAAAAAACAAACGAGTAAAATAATAATAATTGAGTAAATACACACATTAAGATTGAGTTTGGAAGCCAAATGCTGAATTCAAATGGATTGCAAACGAGGAACCCACTAGGTATCTGGGAACGTGGATTGGGGTAGATATTGACAAGGGAATTCAGCTGCAGCATATTCAAAGCAAAATCTGTGACAAAATTCGCAACTGGTCAAGGGTGAACTTATCATTGGCTGGCAGGATCATAGTAGCTAACCATGTGCTTTTGTCTACATTATGGCATGCAGTTTCAGTGTGGATGTTTGACAAACAAGTTATTCGTACTGTTAAAGCGTGTATTAGGGGATTTCTTTGGGCTGGGATGAGGAAAGACAATGCGGCAGCCAAAGTATCATGGTCCACATTGATTCTTCCCAAGAGTAAGGGGGGTTTAGGATTGGTTGACCCTGGATTGCAGAGTCAGGCATTGTTATGTAAGATATTGGTAAGAAGCTTGCTACCCGGTGATGAGTTATGGAAAACATTGATACATAATAGGAGCATTCTATGGAGTCCAAGACTGGGTGGGCAATGGAAGTCACACAAAGCGTGGCCTTTTTGCATGGACTTAAAATTGAGGAAATCTAACCGATTGGCTGATCGTACTTGTATGTCAGTGATGCAGGCGTGGAGTATGCTTCGTGGGCATCTAAGTCGGAATCGTCCAAGTACTAGTGCTGAATGGATGCGCCAACCCCTATTGTGGAACGAGACCGTGCAATCACCAGAAGGAATGATGCTTGGACAAAGCAAGCGCATGCCGTGGGCTATATTGCATTATCTAGGGATACACTCGGTGGCTGATTGGCTGCGGTTGTCCGGCAGTAATCGTGATCAATTATATGAAGACATGGGAAAGGTCCGAAATGGCAGAAAGATGCTTGACGTAGGTTATACAACTGTCTCCTCGCTTCCTATTGGTAATGAGGAAGAGGGTGAATGGTCTGGACAATGTGATGGTACCGGAAATATTATCAATGTCAGGGGTCTAGGAAAGAGTGGGAAGACCGTCCTGATGGGATTATTAGATGAAAGTGCAGGTTGGTACCCTATTAGAATTGTGGCAAGACACGGAAAGAAATGGAAGGTGAATCCACCAGTCGAAGAGGTCGAGGAGGATTGGATCTTGTACGTGGTTGAAGGCAAGCCTCTCGAGCGCGTAGAATGGGATCCCGCTGAATATAGGTGGAAGGGAGAACAAGCTAAATCACTAGGTTTCTTCGAATACTCGACGCGCTTGGGGAGAAAGTTAGGTTCGTATCGTGAAATGTGCCAACAAGTGGACCCATGCAGCTATCGATTCAGTCTTCGTGGATAGAACCAGGAGCAGGATATGGAACTCATCCCTTCCCGAGCGGATCAAAGTGTTTTTCTGGTTAATCACCCATCGGGCTGTTCCAACGGGAGAGTGGCTTGGGAATAGAGGCGGCATGAGTGGTTGCAAGGCGTGTAGTGTTTTTCTGGTTAATCACCCATCGGGCTATTCCAACGGGAGAGTGGCTTGGGAATAGAGGCGGCATGAGTGGTTGCAAGGCGTGTAGTGCGAGCTTGGAGGACATCGCTCATTGTTTGTGGTGCTGCCCACGAGCGCAAGAAATCTGGCTGAGGAGCTTAAGAATCTTGGCTCGTTTTGAGGTTGAGGTTCATGTATCGAGCGCAGCAATCACTTGGTTGGCCATTGAATCGGTCTCGTGGTTTCAAGGGTGGAATGGAAACAGTCCTTCTTTAATGGTGAATCAAGGATCTGTGCAACCAGCAACGCAAGGAGGTTTATTCTTCTTACAAGAACGCTACGTGGACATATGGGTATTAGTGGTCGGCCTTACGGTCTGGCAAGTGTGGGTATCTCGGTGCAAGGAGACCCTCGCAGGTAAACGAACCCCACCGGCTGAGAATTTAATGATGATATGGTTTAATCTTATTTCTACGTTGCGAGGTGAGTTTGAAAGTCTTCAAGGGCCATCTGATGCAAGTGAAGAAGCTAGAGCTCGATTCCTTCGGAAATGGAGTGGTTCGTCGATGCTGCAGATAATGGATGGTAAAGTGAAGTGGAATTATCAACCACCGCAGTGGCTGTTCCCTCCAAGTGTTCCTAACATCTAGATGGGTGCTGCCATGAGGAGCGAATGGAGGACATCTATGCTGAATTCTGTTTTGTATGAGGCTCACGTGGAGAATATGTGTTCGAGTAATGCTATACACATAGAATGATGTGGTGTTTTGGAGTTGTTTTTTATGTTGTTTCATCTACACATTGTTTTCCTTTGACATGCAAGATGTCTTGTAAGATATGAGTTGTAAATGATTCCTTTGTACATTCTTAACTAATGGTAGTAGATGTTTTTGGAAAAAAAGAAGAAGATTGTCATCTATATGGAATCTCTCTAATTGCTATTTCATTCTATAATATCAAACTACAAAGATGGGAAGAAGTTTCAAAGCAGACACATGTGTGGCATTGTATATCAAACGAGGTTTTAAGCTCATGGTGACAATACAATGAAACAATCCCATAACTAATAATGTCAACATTCCATCAAATAATGATAGCTTATCATGCCAATGCAAAAGATTGGATCCATAAATTTACAAAGCTTAGTGCATTCACAAGCTAGGCATGCAACTCTCGATGAATGCAATGAAGGCTCTCTTAGTTTAATATTATTTGCAGCAAAGACACTAATGTGCCCTAAGATGTTATGCTGGAGAAGGTTTGTTTTCTCAAGCAAATACGACCAAGTTGTAACGCTATAAAAAAACGTGAAAGCATTGGCTTTATACATTTATATACGAGTGTTCAAATGTCCAACAAATGATTGCTTGTTTTTTTTTCTTCCAAAAAACACACTGCTTTGTATTAGTTAGCAAACAAAGTACATCAAATTTCAGCAAAACTCATTGTGGTCGTCTCACCAAAGTGATCATAGTCCCCATCCCCTCATTTACAAAAAAAGTATCCCATCAACTCTTTTAACATGGTAATTAACTTGTAACACAACTATACATAAAACAAAGAAAACGAGAGCATAGAGCATGGCTGAGAAAACGACAAAGGCCTAGGCAACTACGACAGTGGGAGGATCTTGTGAATCGCTTCCCGATTTTCATCCTGTTGTGGGGCTAATGGTTGAGCTTCAGCTATCAGAGCAAGAACAAGTACAGATGAGAGAAGAGATCCACCCATTGCAACTAATTTCTCTAATTATACAAGTTTTAGGTCTTCGGCCAAATCGTCCAGGCATTTGCTAGAGGCTCGATTGCAGGCTGAAATTGGCCGTATTGAAGATATGCAATTTCTAGGAAGAGGCTATTATCATGTCGAGTTTGAAGATGAGGCATCTGTCCAGGTATTACTTGCTATGAAATTTGTTGATATACGAGGAGCATGAGTGAAATTTCAGGAATGGAAACATGGTTTTGACCCTATGAGAGAGACCCAACATGATTTTTTAGTTTTAACTGCGAGTTTTCCGGGATTGCCAAAGGAATGTCATCATCTATTGCATCAATTAGGGGGTTTAATTGGAGTGCCTATATACATAACAAAGACGGACAAATATTTGGAATACCAACAGTTAAATTATTATGTACTAGAGGAAAACCGTTGCCGGAATATGTGAAATTACCTTGTTTGAAAAATGGGGGATGTGGAAAGAGACAAAAAAATTTATATGTTGGGTTACCAAAACAATGTTTTTTATGTAAAAGAACGGGACATTTAGCTAAGGAATGTTCCTTGTCAAGGAAAGGGCTGATACATGTTGTAAATAATGAGCCACAAACAAGTGTTGGTGGCTCTTGGGTTCAAGTTGCCAAAAAACACATGATAAATTCAAATGGCAACCTAAGGATAATATATACAATTTTTTAACGAACGTAGAAGATGGACAAAGTCAAATGATTGAAGATTTGGGAAATATGGAAGTACCTAGCAATAGAGGTCTTGGCAAGGAGATTGTGGATGGAATACAATCAAGACCAAATGATCGTAAACTTGACGTTCAAGTATATAATAAAGAACATCAGGAAGGATGTGGTCGCGAAATCGTTTTATATGCCGAGAATACTCTCATTCTTATTAATGTATCGGAAACAATGAATGGACAAGAGATTGTAGGGGAACTACCAACTTGACATTGGACCCTTGCCTTCGTTTGAAGGGAGGTGGACAAGATCCATGTCCAAGCATTTGCCGAAGGATCATAATCCTTTCATGAAGGATGCTAATGATTGGAGAACTTCCACAAAATCATTAGTTGAACATTTTCAAGTGATAGTAAGATTTCCATTCAGAGAGTACATAAGCAGACTAATGCATTTAGTAAAGATCACATCTCTTTTAGAAGAATGATTAAGTCTCAAGATGTCTCAAGAAGACAGGAATCGATGTTTGCAAGAAAAAAGATTATTGTCCAAATTTGTGTAAATATGAAGATTATTTCTTGGAATGTTCAGGGTCTTGGGGGATCCTTATGTAAACAATATAAATGGAGATTTCGGCAAGTGTTGCGTAAATGTATAATTGGGCATGTGGACATAGTGATGTTACAAGAACATCATTTTAATGAAAGGTGTACTAAAGTCTATAGTTCATTATTGCCTGGAAACTGGGAAATGTTGTGAGTTCCAGCATATGGATCAACACAACTTCAAGGTGGATTATGTATCGCTATTTGTGATATATGGAAAGTAAAGATGTTGGATGTAGGAAATTTGTTGTTAGGAAGAGCACAATATGTTATCATGAAATTTCATAATAAAAAGGTTGGCTTTCTGAATTTGTATGCTCCTAATTATTCTAGAGAACGATTACAGATGTGGATTGAATTGGATAGTTCATTGCCAGTTGTAGATCATTGGTGTATAACAGGAGACATTAATATGATTAAGGATCACGAGGATAGGAGTGGTGATGGTGGAGCAACAGTGCATGGTTTAGAATTTATCCACATGGGAAAAATTTACTATAACTAGAAGGTTGTTGGATGTTTGGCATTTACCATCCTTTGGAAAATTGCATAATTCTTTAATGTTTTCTAGGTCTGATAGAAGATTAAATGGGGCAAATCTGTCAAGAATTGATAGGATTTATGTTGGTGATTTATTTGCGGAGATAGGAGGGAGTGTTGGCATTTATCCAGGTATGACTTTCTCCGATCATGCCCCAGTTGTATTACAACTTAATGATGGGGAAAAACGTAAGCAACAAGGGAGATTAAGGATTCCACCGGAATTGTTTACAGAATCCATAATTACTGAACAAGTTATGTATATATGGAGACAAACTTAATTGCAAATTGGAAATGTGGAAGATAATGTGGCCTTGGCAATATCACATATTAGTAGTTTCTTAATCTCTTAGGCACAGGGGAAAAGGGAAAGATATACACAAAAAATTATCAGTATGCATTGTGCCTTAACATCGTTGCAACATTTTCAAGAAAGGGATCCATTTTGTGAATGGGCGGCAAATGCTTTACATAATGCGAAATGGGAATTAAGAAATATTGAGGACAACATTTTACAATTACAATATCAAGCTTCTGCTTCAAAATGGAAACAAGTAAGTGACAGAGTAAACAAGATGTTTTTTTCCGAAGCTGCACCAAAATGGTCAGTAGTAGGGATTAAACAACTAAGGAGAGAAGATGGCTCCTTACTAGAAGATGAGTCAGAAATTGTACAAATTGCTACTACTTATTATGCTAAATTGTTGGTTGATGGGGTTGCTACCGAATCTGTTCACACAAGTAGGAAATGCGTGTGGGACAAAATTAAGCCTAAAGTCACAAATGAAATGAAGGTTGCATTACTTAAGCCCTTTGACATTATGGAAATACATAATGCAATTAGAGCTTTAAGTCTTATGCCTTGTCCAGGGGAGGATGGAATTACTCCACATTTTTTCCTCAAATATTGGGAATATATTGGGCAAGACTTAATAAAAGCTTATCAAAGAATTTTTGACACTGGGTACATGCCTCCTAGTATGGCAGTTGGCTTGATTTATTTAATACCTAAGGTTGAGGGTATATCAAATGATATTAGAAAATGGAGACCAATAACTTTGCTAAATACAATATATAAAATCTTCGCAAAAACATTGTCATTGAGAGTGCAACCTTTCTTACATAATTGGATTCATATCACCCAAACTGGTTTTATTCAGGAGAGAAGTACACTAGATAATTTGTTCTTTTTTTGGGAAGCCATTGCCTTGGCTTGTAAGAAAAAAGAGGATTTAGTGATTTTGCTACTAGACTTTGAAAAAGCATGTCTTCTCTGTATAATTCAACGTGCAGTTCTATTTTGGCAGTAGGGGTTAAAGGTGATGACTTTCAAATTTCCTGAAGTGTACGACAAGGTTGTCCAAATTTCCTGAAGCGATGAGTTTGTTTTTTTACTGTTGAAGAGGTTGGATTAAAAGGAATAGCAATGCCCTTTGATGGGACAAATGTTGTCGATGTAGAATTTGTTGTAAAGAATCGGATATGGATTCTTGTGAAGCGGAAGAGATATGAGTTATGTGTGTGTATGTGTGTGTGTGTGTGAGAGAGAGAGAGAGAGAGAGAGAGAGACAAGGAATAATACACAAAGAATACGCAAGGTAAAAGTATATTATCAAAGGAGAAAGACTCAACACTATACAAGGTGGGAGGAGGGTGCTTTATGTAGTCACCCTCTCTCTTCATTAACTACAAGGCTCATGGAGCATGGGGAATGTGAAAGCTCATAAGTTATGTGTCATAGAATATGATTCTATGACTCATACTAAATGCTAGAATACAAAGAGGTGACTTAATGGTGACTCTTGACTATTGGAGTGTCTATTCAATCTCAAGGTGAGTTCACACACTAGACCAAGTTGAGCTTGATTCTCAACACGCCCCCTCAAGCTCAAGTCGGATCGGTTTCAGACGGTATCCGAAATCTGCTTCAACTCGCGTTTTGGAGTCTGCGTCGACTCGTGTCGACTCGCATTTATGCGGAGTTGTGGAATCCGTGCTCCAGCTTGCGTTGTGCGTAGTTACGAAGTCTGTGCTTCGGCTTGCGTCTTTCTTCGCGACTTTACGCGGTAGATCGGCTCTTTGCTGCTTCGTTGCGTGGTTGCGGAATCCACGCATTATTGTGTAGTGCGTGGTTGCAGAATCTACGCGTTATTGCGTAGTGTCTTTAGTACTCCCCTCAAGCTTGGCAGGTCAAGGATCGTCAATCCGAGATCGGTCTTGAATTGCCATAGCTTGTCGGCTCCTAAGGCTTTAGTGAAGATGTCGGTCGTTTGAAGATTGGTGCTAATGTGTTCTAGGTCGACATCACCAGCCAAAACGCGCTCTCGGATGAAGTGATAGTGGACTTCGATGTGCTTTGTCCGCGCTGTCGTGAAGAAAACCGCCCGCAAGGGGAATCGGAGGAACAAGGCGTGGGAAACGGCTCTACACGCACACGCGCGCCAAGAAGTACCTAAGGACGAAGTAGGTACATACGAGGATCCTAGGTGGGTAGATTCGGTTGGTATGCAGTTAATGCCAAACGGCCTCTTGACGGGATATAAAAAGGAAGAGGAAGAATAGAAGAAGGGGGATCTCGCGCGGAGAGGGAAGTGCTGCCGAACCGATTTCGAAGCTTCTCTCTCACTCCAGCTTTCTCTGTCTCCTGCTCCATCGCGTACCTGTGCAGGTTTCGAGGAGGCTTGCGCTGTTCCGTGGAACGCCCCGAGTGCGTCCTGTAGCACCTCCGACCTGTTTTCCCTTTCTGTGCGTCGCGACATACAGGGGTCGGCATCTGTTCGCCGCCCTGTTCGTTTTCGTTAGTATCTATTTCGTGCCCCACCGTGGGTTGTAATACTTTAGTCTGTTATTTTCTCGCATTCATAAGTACATATCTTTCGTTGTTGCGTCCATCTGCGTCGGCGTTTATTTGTGATCTCTGTTTGTTGGGCCGTGTCCCTGTGCAATCTTCGGTTCTGTGTAATCGGGTCTCTCTCTCCTTCTCCTCTCTCTCTCTTGCTCTTCGGTCCAAGACCCCCGTGGTCCCTCCTTCTTTCTGCACGCGAGGGCGTAGCAACCCCGACATCTTGGTGAACCCGACGTGAAGGAGGCGGCAGAAGAGCAGGAAATGAGGGGGTCGGATCTCGCAGAGGCCATGGCTTCGGCCGTGGATCGGATTGTAAACGCGCGCGAGGGCACCGGTGCCCTCGACAGAGCTATTGAGGCGGTCGTCGGCACGATCGGCCGGTTCGATGGGAAGGATGCCACGAAGTATTTGGCGTCCTACGGTGCAGAGATGCTGATGCGGGACATTCCGGAAGAAAGGCGTCTTGCCGGATTTCCCCGAGTGGCGATGCCGAGCATCCATGCGGAGGTGCTCGAGGTGCGGACGGAGAGCCGTACCTGGGAGGAGTTCGAAGGTCGGCTCCTAGAGAAATACGGGCTTGACGACGCGCTCCGGCTTTCGAAGCGAAGGTTCATGGAATGGGTGGAGTCCCCGGGGAAGGGAAGAAACGCGTCGGCGCTCCTCCGGGAGTTCGAGGAAAACTTTGCGCGCCTTTCGGCGCTTGACCGAACCATCCTGGACACGAGCCGGGTCTTGCTGTTTGTCAAGTCGGTCGACGAGCGGGATCGGGAGCAAGTGGGCTTCTTGCTGGAAACCGAAGACGGGCTCACTACCGACTGGGCGGCTGTCAGGAAGGTCTGTGGCCGTTTCGACAAACGGCGAGAATGGGCGGATAACGGGGCGACCGGGTCGGGCTCGGTCGCAGCAAGGAAGCTCGAACCAGCGCCACAGGTGCGCAAAGAAGAGACCCGGGAGTGGTTGGAAACCGGTTCGGCTTCGACCGGCGTAGTCAGAGGCTCAACCGGAGGAGCGGCGCTGGAGGAATTGACGAAGGCGATAAAGGACCTCCAAATCGCGCAGGCCCGAAGGGAAGGAGGCGAACCGGCTCGTGACCGACGGCCGGCGGCAGGAAACAGGTGCATGTGGTGCGATGAAGTCGGCCACATTCGGAAGGACTGCGGCGACTTCGCGGAGGCGCTGAGGAACAAGGTGGTGTACCTGTGGGAAGGACGGGTGCATGCCAGCGACACCCGAAGGGCCCTGAGCCGAAACGACGGAAAAGGCGGTATGAAAAGGGTGATGGAAGAGGCGGCGGCCCGACACGCGGAAACCGTCCACTACTCGGCGTCGGCCGGCATTCGAGTCGGGGGCGGCGAGGCCCGGAGTGAAAGCAAAGCCGGATTCTGGCCGACGGTGCTGGAAGGCCTTGCCGATACGAGGATGAAGAGGGAGGAATCGGACCGTGCGGAGAAACGGGTACGGGAGATGACCGGGTGGAGCGACCCGGTCGAGGAAAGGACGGGCTTCGTGGAAGCTGCTTGCCAGAACTACGAGGCTCTGGTAGAAGAGAAGCGGGTGGGGAGACCCGGGACGACCGGGCCCTCACAACGATACGAGACCCGGTCCGGGCCACGACGGGACGAAGCCGGCGGGGCCGGTACGCAAGATAAACCCCAGAAGGGCGGGTACCGTCTGGGGACGGAGATAGAAAGGACCACGGACTTACGAAAGGTCCTGGAGGAACGGATCCTCGACAGCAAGGTGGAGCTGTCGTTACGAGAGGTGCTGGGAATCGCCAAGAAGGAGTTCCACGACTCCATCGTGGACTTGGTGAATTGGAAGAGGCTGTCGACGGAGACAGAACCGGAAAGACCGGTGGAAGTGCGGACGACGCACCTAGACGACATGGCGCTGGGAGACGAGTGGGCGGAAAGCCACTATTCGAGACCACACTGGGCCCGAGCGACCACGGAAACCCCGGTGAAGATCGGCGATGTCCAGGAACCGGTGATAGCTTTGGTGGACCACGGATCGGAGATCAATTTGATGTCCATGGACTTCTATAAGAAGGGCAAATGGCCGATCAACACCAAGCACGGGTGGAAAATAAGGGCAGCAACGCGCGCCACCGAGGAATTGCACGGGGCCTGTCCGAATGTGCGGGTCAAGATTGGCGACGTCGAGATTGACCAACACTTCTTCGTGCAGGAGACGTCTTCGCACCCGGTCATTCTGGGAGAACCGTACATTACGGCGGCGCGGATGGAGACCAAAGTGCTGGACAATGGTTCGGCCTACGCGAGGGTCAAAAGCCAAAACGGGCGCCATTCGGTCCAGTTTCTGACGGTAAGGCCGAACCACGAACGTAACCGCGATTCCCTCGGTTCCGAAAACCGAGAGGATTTTTAGAGAGGGCTGCCAAGGCGTGGGGCCGCGACAGTCCGGACACCCCGGGAAAACCCCACACCTGTACGATAAAACCGAAGAAACCTTGTACCATAGGTAGGGAATTTTTGTTCTCCGACAGCGGAGCGTGTACGATAGCCGGCATCGGCGGCCGAGAGAAGAGAAAGGCGGAGGGGAGACTTCGAGCGTGCGGAGCTCTCGGCCCTGACGAGGAAATCAACGGAGCCGTGGAGGCGGTCTCATTCGACGACACCTTGGGAATGCTGGGAAAGGTAGTCGAAGAAGGCCTTAACGGAGACCGGACGATACCGGTGTGTTCCGAGGAGATGTACGAAGTCATCGCGGACTTCGGTCGAGGGCTCGAGTCAGTTCGGACGGCCCACGTAAGCACCAAGTACAAGACTGTGGACCGGAAGGTAAGGCCAGTCGCGGCACCCTTACCGGAGGACAGCGCGTCGAGAATCAAAGGGGTTGCATCGGACCCTAGTCTACGAGATCCGGCCTGCATAGGACACACCTTCACCGACGAGACGCTCCGAGAGCTCAAAATCGGTGGGGGCGGGTTCCTACTGCCGGCGGAGGAAGACCGGTTTCGGAGAATGCTCGGAAGGCACGGGAAAGCCTTCGCATTCTCGCCGGAGGAAATCGGGTGCGTTGACCCGACGATCGTGGAGCCGATGGTGATATTCACGGTACCGCATGTACCATGGAATCTCAAGCCAATCCCGGTTCCGAGGGCTCACATCCCGAAGTTGATGGAGCTGCTGAGGCAGAAAGTTGATATGGGAATTCTCGAGCCGTCGAGCGCCCCATATTCGAATCGATGGTTTACCGTACCGAAGAAAAACGGTTCGTTGCGCTTCATCCAGGACCTGCAGCCGGTCAATCGAGTGACGATTCGGAACGCAGGGATCGGACCGACCATAGACGAGTTCGCGGAGGCCTTCGCCGGAAGGTCAATTTACTCGGTCGGGGATCTATACTCAGGGTACGACCAGTTCCAGCTAGCCGTGGAGAGCAGAGACATTACGACGATGCGAACTCCCCTCGGCCTAGTTCGGATGTGTACACTGCCGCAAGGAGGGACCAACTCGGTGGCCCACATGGTGAATGCGATGAACAAGGTTCTGAGGGACTGTATCCCGGACATCACCATGCCGTTTCTGGACGACATCCCGATCAAGGGATGCCCGGTGGAAGAAAAGGACGAGACGATCGGCCCGGACGGATGCCGGCGATTCGTGGCGACGCACATCGACGACTGCGAGAAGGTGCTGCAAAGGCTAGAGGGTGCGAGACTCACCTTCTCCGGGGAGAAGTCGGCCTTCGGGCAGTCAGAAATCATGGTGGTCGGACACCTGTGCGGACCATATGGCCGGAAACCGTCTCCGGCAAAGGTAGAAGCCATCTCCGCGATGAAGCCCGACTGCAGCTCGGTCACGGAAGTACGGAGATTCCTGGGGGCATGCGCGTTCTACCACATATGGATCCCACATTACGCACACGTCGCGGAGCCACTGTACGGGTTGCTGAAAAAGGGGCGAAGGTTCGAATGGCTAGACGAGCACGCGGAATCGGTCCGGAAGCTGAAAGAGGCTCTTGCAGCGGCACCGGCACTTCGGAAGGCGGTATACGGGAAGGGTACCCCGGTATTCATAACGGTGGATACCAGTCCGACCGGGATCGGATGGGTCGTGAACCAGGAAGACGAGGACGGCAATCGGTTTCCGATCCGATTCGGCGCGAAAGTCCTCAGTGAACGGCAGCGAGGATACGCCCAGGTTAAACGCGAACTCTGGGGTATTGTTTCGGCGGTTAAGGCCGACAAAGACTACCTGATAGGGACAGAAGTGATCATCGAGACGGATTGCCTGCCGATTCTCGGTATGGTTTCCGGATGCGCGACTCCGGACCTGGCGATGCTCAGGTGGATAGCGTACATCAAGTCCCTGGACCCGGAAATACGACACATTTCCGGGAAAGACAACGCCATGGCCGACATGCTTTCAAGAGCGAGGTTCGACGACGAGGGCGGCATGGTTTCGGAAGACGAAGAAGTCGGCGTGGATTTCTTCGAGGCGGCATACATGACGACCGACGGGATGAGCACTCCGGCGCTTAACGAGTTCGACGCGAGCAAGTACGACGGGGAGTGGCTGCAGATCGGCGGGTTTTTGAAGACAATGACGCCCGATGCGTCATGGACGAAAGGCGAGGCCAACCGGATCCGGAAGAAAGCATATCGATTCTTTCTCCGAGATGGGCATTTGTGGAAGCACCCGAAGAAGAGGAACGGCGTCCCGCTCCGGGTGGTGGCGATGAAGGAAGAACAGGAGGAGCTACTGGCGGCCTACCACGACAGCCCTTGGGCTGGACACCGTGGAACGTGGGCGACATTTGAGAAGCTGAAGGGGAAGTACTGGTGGCCGGGGCAGTACCGGGACGTGCATCGGTTCGTGACAACTTGCGAGAGCTGTCAGATGCACTCCATAGTCCGACATCGGGACGAGCTTCAACCCACGTACCCTCCGACCATCCACTTCAAATGGATGGTAGATCTAGTGACGATGCCGATGGGGGTAGGACAGATGCGGTATCTGGTCCTAGCGCGGGAAGACCTGACGAACCAGGTGGAAGGCCGAGCCCTTCAGAATAAGACGACCGCGGCCGTGTGTCGGTTCCTGATCGAGGACGTGATATGCCGGTACGGGTGCGTCGGGAAGATCGTGGCTGACCGAGGGGAGTTGGACACCGAGGAAGCCACGGAGCTGTTTGATCGGCTGGGAGTCAAACTCTCGCTCACCACTGCGTACAACCCGGAGGCGAATGGGAAGGTGGAGCGCGGACACGGGCCGATCGTTAAAGCGCTGGTTCGGGCGTGCGGGGGCCAAATCGGTAACTGGCCGCGACTTCTACCTTATGCTTTGTGGGCCGACCGGACTACGCACAGTTCGGTAACCGGGTACATGCCGACAGAGCTCATGTTCGGCCAGAAGCCGATCATGCCGATGGAACGAACAATCTCCTCATGGGCAACGGTCGACTGGAGGGACGAGATGAGCCGGGAGGACTTGTTGGCAGCACGTATACGACAACTCGAACGGAGACCGGAGGACGTGGAGACGGCTGCAGAAAGGATCCGAGTGGCGAGGATAAAGAACAAGGCCAGGTTCGACCGAACGCACCGACTCCGACCGAAGAAGATCGAACAAGGTGACTGGGTGCTCGTCTACGACAGCAGCCTCGACAACCAGCACCGAGCAACGCGGAAGTTCGCACGGAGATGGTTCGGGCCGTACACGGTACAGAGCGCCAACGACAACGGGACGTATCATCTGGCGGAACTCGACGGTACGAGAATAGCGATACCCGTGGCCGGGAAGAGGATCAAAGCTTTCAAGAAGCGGCACGACGACGAACCCGACCCGATTCTCCTGGACAGCAGCGACGACCGATCCGAGGCCGAGGAAGGGCCGGCAGGCGAAGAGTAAAGGCGGGCCGGTTTTCTCCGTGCCAACTTAATTTGGCGCATGCCGGTGGATGCGCGGTTAGGTGGGGGCGGATGTCGTGAAGAAAACCGCCCGCAAGGGGAATCGGAGGAACAAGGCGTGGGAAACGGCTCTACACGCACACGCGCGCCAAGAAGTACCTAAGGACGAAGTAGGTACATACGAGGATCCTAGGTGGGTAGATTCGGTTGGTATGCAGTTAATGCCAAACGGCCTCTTGACGGGATATAAAAAGGAAGAGGAAGAATAGAAGAAGGGGGATCTCGCGCGGAGAGGGAAGTGCTGCCGAACCGATTTCGAAGCTTCTCTCTCACTCCAGCTTTCTCTGTCTCCTGCTCCATCGCGTACCTGTGCAGGTTTCGAGGAGGCTTGCGCTGTTCCGTGGAACGCCCCGAGTGCGTCCTGTAGCACCTCCGACCTGTTTTCCCTTTCTGTGCGTCGCGACATACAGGGGTCGGCATCTGTTCGCCGCCCTGTTCGTTTTCGTTAGTATCTATTTCGTGCCCCACCGTGGGTTGTAATACTTTAGTCTGTTATTTTCTCGCATTCATAAGTACATATCTTTCGTTGTTGCGTCCATCTGCGTCGGCGTTTATTTGTGATCTCTGTTTGTTGGGCCGTGTCCCTGTGCAATCTTCGGTTCTGTGTAATCGGGTCTCTCTCTCCTTCTCCTCTCTCTCTCTTGCTCTTCGGTCCAAGACCCCCGTGGTCCCTCCTTCTTTCTGCACGCGAGGGCGTAGCAACCCCGACAGCGCGTGGAATACCAGGTTCCGAGCCAAATAGATACTGCTCATGTTGTCGCAGTAAAGGGAAGTCGAATCCTTGATGGGTACGCCCAGATCCTTGAGTATCCATACGGCTTCACATGTGGCCACTATCGCGCCCCTGTATTCCACCTTTGTGCTCGAAAGAGCGACGGTTGGTTGCTTTTTGCTACTCCAGGATATTGCTCCGCTGCCAAGGGAAAAAACAAATACGGAGGTTGATCTTCTATCGGCTTTGTAGCCGGCCCAATCGGCGTCTGTGTACCCCTCGAGGCGTATTGGCATCGCGGTCTTGTAGAGGATGCCGCAATCCATTGTGTCGCTCATGTATCGTAGAACTCGCTTAGCACAATCCAAGTGAGTATCACGCGGTGTTTGGATGAATTGGCTAAGGAGACCGACCGGATAACTGAGATCGGGTCGTGTGATCGTGAGGTAGATGAGACTCCCGATGAGTTGCCGATACTGAGTCAGCTCACACGGTTTGGTGCCGGAGTTCGCATCTAGTTTGAGATTGTGATCGAGCGGGGTTGCCGCGGATTTGCAGTCAACCATCCCGAACTTGTATAACAAGTTGAGGATGTAGTGCCGTTGAGAGATCATGATTCCGGCCGGAGTCCGAATTACCTCGATGCCGAGGAAGTAGTGGAGCTCCTTCATGTCCGTCATCTCGAACTTGTCGGAAAGGAGGGATTTGACTTTATTAATTTCGACGAGATGCTCACCTCCAATGACGAGATGCTTCATATGCAGAGGGAGTTGTTCGATTTTGACATACGAAAGCCAATTTGATGAAGATATTGCGTTATCTTCGAATGCCAAGCACGTGGTGCTTGCTTGAGGCCATAGAGTGGCTTCTTGAGTCAGCAAACAACTTTCGGATGGGTGCTCGAGTTGAAGCCGGGTGGTTGGATCATGTACACATCCTCTTCTAATTCGCCTTGTAGGAAGGCGTTCTTGACGTCCATTTGATGGAGGTGCCACCCTTTCGCCGCGGCAATCGCAATTATGGTCCGCACCGTCGTCATCTTTGCCACTGGGGCAAAGGTCTCTTCGTAGTCGACGCCATGCGTCTGAGCGTATCCTTTCGCTACAAGTCGAGCTTTGTAGCAGTTTACGGAGCCATCAGCGTTATACTTCACCTTGTAGATCCATCTGCATCCGATCGCCTTTTTGTGTGGTGAGGTGGGAACGAGATACCACGTCTCGTTCTTCCGTAGTGCTTGCATCTCCTCATTCATTGCTTCGATCCATCGCGGGTCCTTCACGGCTTCCGAAAAGGTTTCCGGCTCCCGTATTGTCGCTACCTTCATCATAAAGGCGTAATGGTACACCATATAATCGTTGTAGCCGAATCGGCTTATGGGGTTCTTGTCACGGGTGGATCGACGGAGCCTCTCGTTTGCGGAGATGAGGGCTTTCTTAGCTCCGATTGGTACATCGGAGCCGCCGAACTCACTGTCGAGTGAGTGAGTCGATTCATCGTCGTCGATGCGATCGTCTTCGTATTCCGCCATTTTCGAGTTGCCTTTGTCCATCTTCGGGCTAGGCCGTGATGTGCTTTGATCGCTTAAAGGCTCTTGTGGTCCGCTCAGTCGGGTCGTGATCGGACTTTCTTCGATCATGCGCGTAAGGCGATCTTCATCCTCGATCTCTTGTGCGACAGATTCCAGGTCAAGCGGAGTCGGAGGCGAAGTTGTCTCTAGTGCGTACCAGGATACGGACTCGTCAAAAACGACATCTCGACTCACTCGAGATTTTCGAGTTGAGGGGTTGTAGCACTTGTACCCCTTTTGTTCGAGTGAGTATCCTACGAGGATACATTTCTCCGACTTCGGGTCAAGCTTTTGACGCTTCTCGTCGGGGATGTGCACGTACGCTATCGCGTCGAATATCCGTATGTGCGATAAGTCCGGCTTCTTTCCGAAGTATTTTTCGTGCGGAGTGACCTTGTGGACGTCGGATGTTGTGCATCGATTCATTAGGTAGACGGCCGTATTTGCAGCTTCGGCCCAATATGACTTGGGCATATGCTTCTCGTTCATCATGGCCCACGCTACTTCGAGGATGTGCCGATTTTTGCGCTCGGCTACCCCGTTTTGTTACGGAGTGTGTCGGAAAATGAATTCTCGCCGAATTCCTTCCTTTCGGAGATACGTCGTGAAGACATCCGAGAAGTACTCCTTGCCGCCATCCGATCGAAGGCAACGTACATGTCGGCCGTGGCTTTCTCGACTTCATTCTTAAAAGTTTGGAAGTGTCCGAACACTTCGCTCTTTTGCCGCATCGGGTAGATCCAAGTGTGCCTGGAGAAGTCGTCGATGAAGAGCACGTAATATTGGCATCCGCGGAATGTAGCCGTCTACGCCGGTCCCCATACGTCGGAATGGACTCCTTTCGTAGCAATGAATGTCGGGAGTCCGATGACGATGCCTTTCGATTTCATTGCTTTGAGTTTGTTGAGATTGATGTGGCTGATTCACTTATGCCATAGCTCTATGTCGAAGACGACTTTCGTGCTTTTCGCGAACATGGCGGATTTCACCTCGTGCGAATCGAGAATGAACATCCGGCCCTCTCTTCTTCCGCGTGCGATGATTCGGCCTTCTCTTTCGATGAAGCACCCTTCTTGATCGAATCGTACTTCCATCCCTTGCTCAACCATTTGGCCGACCGAGACCAAATTCTTCGTGATGGTGGAAACATGCAATACATTTTTAATGTATGTTTTCTTACCTCTTTCACCGAACAGGACATTGCCGATGTGCCGAATCGGGTGCGTAGTGTCATATCCGGCTTCGACATAACCGGGTCGCTCTAGCTCTCGAAGTTCGAGAAACCATTCTTTGTGGGATGTCATATGGTTTGAGGCTCCGGAGAGGCCGACATAGAGTTTGCTCTATGTTTCATCATGAACATTCCACCACGGTCAGAGTTGTTCCCGTACATTCCGCTATACTCTTCGTAGTCAGAATTGTGTGCGTAATTCGGCAGTTGTCGGCTTGTGGAAGCCAATTCACGCATCTTCTTTCGGCACTCTTTTTTGTAGTGACTGAGCTGTCCGCAATATCCGCATTCGGTTGCATCTTGACGGCTCGGGCCGGAGTGGAAGCTCCCCCTTCTTGCGAAGGTTCCTCGTTGGCCTCCGTTTTGCGGCCGAAATTGGGAGTTGTTGTCGTAGGTTGGACCTCGTCCGCCTTGTCCTTGGCCGAATCGGCCTCTTGCTTGTCCGCGTCCTCTTCCTCCATTAGAGTGCGTGTAGAGAATGTGGCCTTCTGACTCATTGCTCCTTGTACGCACGTGGTTTTCTTCAACCAATAGCATTGATTGGAGCTCGAAGAAGGAGGGCGATTTCTCCCGTGCTAGAACGGCGGTTCGCATCGCGCTGAACCGTGGTGCGAGGCCGCCGAGGAATATTTGCACCATCTCATCATCATCGATACTTACGCTTATTTAACCGAGCGAGTCGCAAAGCTCCTTGATCTTCAAGGTGTATGTCGTGATGGACATGTCCCTTTGTTGAATGTTGTTCAACTCTTGGCGGAGTTGAAGCTTCCTCGCGGTCGTGTGGGCGGCGAAAATCTTTCGTAGATTTTCCCACGCTTCCTTCGGCGTCTTGGCTTCTTGAATGTAACCGAGCATGTGGTCGTGAACACATGTCGCCAAGCAATACATCACGCAGCTTGCGGCTTGCGGCTTGCGGCTTGCTCCCATGTCGCGTATCCGGGAGCCGCTTCAGCGGGTTGGTCTTCATGCGCTCCTTTGATGTAGCTCCAATAGCCTTGTCCAACAAGGTATTAGTGCATCTTGTACTCCCAAGATGCGGAGTTGTTTCGATCCAACTTCTCGGTAGGAAGACCGCTCCCCATTTGAGTATTCATTATGTCGATTCTCTCTTCGAATGCGACCTATGTAGCGAAGCTACGATAACGATGAGCCGGTTCTTGGTCATCAGCGTGGAGCACAACACACGATCACGATGAGGCGAAATGGGCTAGATCAAACTACCAAATCGCTCTGATACCATGTAAAGAATCGGATATGGATTCTTGTGAAGCGGAAGAGATATGAGTTATGTGTGTGTGAGAGAGAGAGAGAGAGAGTGAGAGAGAGAGAGAGAGAGAGACAAGGAATAATACACAGAGAATACGCAAGGTAAAAGTATATTATCAAAGGAGAAAGACTCAACACTATACAAGGTGGGAGGAGGGTGCTTTATGTAGTCACCCTCTCTTTTCATTAACTACAAGGCTCATGGAGCATGGGGAATGTGAAAGCTCATAAGTTATGTGTCATAGAATATGATTCTATGACTCATACTAAATGCTAGAATACAAAGAGGTGACTTAATGGTAACTCTTGACCGTTGGAATGTCTATTCACTCTCAAGGTGAGTTCACACACTAGACCAAGTTGAGCTTGATTCTCAACATTTGTTAATGATACAAGTTTCTATCTGGATGGTCAAAATAATAATCTGTAACAAAAAATGTACACAACAATGCAAACATTTCGTATGGCTTCATGTGCATCAATTAATTGGAATAAATCAGTGGGTTTTTTGGTGTCGTCCAATTCCACAACTCCACAATGGAGTTCTCATCCAGATTTCCGATGGATTCCCGAGGGCACTTCAATTAGATATTTGGGATGTCAAGTAGGTTTGAATATTTCTTCAGAAATTCAGGTTGCTTCTTTGTTATTGAAAATAAAATCAAAACTATTGTTTTAGAGTAAAGCTAAACTATCATTTGCGGGTAGAGTGATAGTCATTAATGAAGTTTTGTTGTCTAGTCTTTGGTATATTATGTCATGTTGGAGTTTTTCAAGATCATGTATGGGACAATTACAGAGTTTGATTCGAAATTATTTCTGGTCTCGTAATGATGGAAGCCATGCCAAGGCAAAAGTCTCTTGGTCCACAATTGTTAAGCCATTGGATCAAGGAGGATTAGGGATTGTTGATCCATTACAATAGTCCAAAGCTTTGATTGCAAAATTGGTGATTCGAAGATTGTTGCCAGGATCGGAACCTTGGAAACCATTGTTGTTTTATGAATTGCAAAAGTTTTGTCCCAAAACTGGTAGAGATTGGAGGCCTAGTTTTAGATGGGCTTTTCTGGAACATAACAAATTGGTTATGGCCACAAACTGGGAAGAGAGATTTGCTCAATGTGTTCTTAATGCATGGAAAGATATTTCTCTTGATTTAATTAAGACATTGCCAAAAAAAGAATCTGAATTCTTTAGACAACCCCTAATTTGGAATTAATGGTGGATTGACCAAAGAGGGTAGATGTTGGTAATGCGTACTAGATGTGCATGGTTAGAATTAGATCGTGGGCCAGCACAATCTATAGGTGCATGGACAACATTTCTGTCTAAACCTATAGATCAACAAATGATACTAATTCGTAATGTAAGGGGTGGGAAGATAATGTATTATGCAATACAAAATGCCCTTTTTAATACTCAGATGCAAATTGGATCTGCTACACAGAAATGGATGGGTTTATTTACTCCATTGGATGTTTTAATTGGAGTTAAAGCCTATATTGGGGAACAAGAGTGTATGAGTTTTGATGTACAAGATGATGGAAGCTACTCTTTACACCTAAGGAAAATGATTTGTTTAGGTTTTGTTTGCATAAAGAAGTGAGGGTGATTGCAAATCATGATTCAAATTGGGTCTTAGACCCGGATCCTCAAAAGGTGAATTATTTTTGGAGGATTTGGATTATGGAAAGGAGACCAATATCTAGAATAACTTGGGATCTTGGACAACTGTATTGGAAGGTGTGAGTGCAAGATCACATCAAATAAGTGTCGTTCTTTCAGTATTCTGTGAAGATTGGTAGGAAAATATTAGGTGTTAGATCATGGAAAGAACTAACTGCAAATGTTATTTGGAGACAAAATGGACTTTCTCCACAACATCTCAAACAATTTTGGAAATTGCTATGGGGTATAAAGATGAGTAGGAAATTTGTTTGTTTTCGATGGTTGTTGGTTCATAATGTTATACCAGTTAATTGGTGGCGAAAAGGAAATGTAGACAAGATGTGCCCTTTCTATACATATGTAATAGAGACTGCTAAACATTGTTTGTGGAGTTGTGGTTTTGCTCTGGACATATGGAAACGAATCATAAAATTATTAGCTCCAATATATCCTATAGTAGTGTATACAGGGGGTGCAGTATTATGGGCGGTGGTACATGATAAACCTATGGTATATGAACAAGAGGAGGTTGTAGATGCTATTGTAATGAGGCATGGTTTGATGGGAAAAAATATGATCACTCTGAATCCACAAATACAAACTAATAAACCTCAAATATGGCAATTGGTAAACTGTAGTATTACAATTTGGTAGATTTGGAAGGTTCGATGTTTGAAGGTCTTTCAAAATGTGACTGAAAGACCTACCCAAATAATTTCGAGAATTTGGATAGAGATTGTGCATAATCTCATAGGGTTTTTGGATAGTATAAAAGGTAATACGCATCAAGCAAAGCTTAAGTGTTTGGAGTTTCATGCCATTTGGGACATAGGTATATTCTATAGACGGTGTTTTGATAAGGTGGAGTGGTTCTACTCAACACCAAAGTATTTATTTAAGCCAATGGTTAGAACTTAGAAAAACATAGGGGATCGGTGGTATATCTTGTATGTTTAGCCTTATGGTGTTTTCTAATACTAATGTAGTATCTTTTTTGGGAGAAAAAAAAACACAACTATACATATTTACAACTCCTGGTCACTAATGGAAGCCATTGGCAAAAACAACCATATGGGGGCTTGGTAGTTCCATTTAGGCCTTGATGATGATCTGACCACCATAAAGGAACTGCCCCATTTCAGTAGAAACTTTGACCGAGCTCTTTTTGCTTCATCTGATTCCCCCTGAATCGAGTCGTACCGTCCCCGCAACCAAGATACCAGCTCAAACCATATGTTTAACAACACCTCACCGCTTGGGAGCTTTTGTTGTTGAAATACAGACTTACAACGCTTGGTCCAAATGTGCCAAACCAATAAGCAAGCCACCATCATCCATATCTCCTCAAAAAATGTTGATTTTGTGCCAGGTCAAACTCTAGGACATTGAAACACATTGCCACCTTGCACTATAAATCCATGACCATGAGGGTTTATCTATTCGGCCCAGCCTTCCCCTGTTGACTTCAGCCCTTGTAAGGACCCCTATACAACTCTCCCATTTACACCACATGATGCCACGATACTGAGACTTCTACCCCAAATGCTAATCCAAAAACAGTGAGGGATCAATTCCAAAGAATGTCCACATATCTTGCAACTAGCCTCCCCACTACGACACCTCAACCACTCCCCCACATGTATCGCCCGATGGCTAAGAAGCCACAACCAAAGCTTTATTTTCTCTGGCATATCGAATGCCCATAGTCTTCTCCAAATCGACTTCAACAAGTCATCAGATATGCCTTTATCCCTGCAACTATTGCGAGTTTGAGTTACAATTTACTATAACATATTTCTAAACTTTTCAACATGTAAACATGTTAGTGTTGAGGTAATCACATGCTTAACAACATGGGTTCAAGTCTAACCATTGGAATTCATCGGCAAAGTTTTGTTCAAATTGTATGGAGTTCTAAAGGTGGCTGATTTTGTATGCATGTTAGAGAGATGTAACCTATCTTTGTGAACCTTGGAAGTAAGGTTGAGGCGTGCTTTGGAGAAGCTGGCTAATCAAAATGAGCAGTCATCCATTGTCCTTAGCAGGCATTATGTGAGATGGAGAATGCCATATGATGCTATCAAACTGCATCAAAATAGAAGGAATGTTGAGCAATATATGGTACAACACATTTTTGTGGCCCTTATCAAAGCTTGTTCACAACTTGAGGGAGTGTCTCCAGATGCAATAATAGTTTCTTTGGATTTCAAGTTTGCAGTGGCATAGACTCCAGTGCTAAAGGTCAAAAATCCATATTCAGCTTGTAAAAAGAGGGGTTTTTTGAACCCATTGTTGTTGGTGGTAATTCCTTCCTTGATATGGATACTAAATGTGGTTGGATTGTGGAAGCTACATGAGTGTTCAATAGTTTTCTAGTTAATATGTTGCAATATTCTTTGTAATAGTTGACTATTTTATATATTGACTTTGGCCACTTTAAGTTAATACCAATGGAGGATATTTTTTATGGAAAAAAAACATGGGTTCAAGTCTTGACACGCTAACAACAAGTTTCATGCGTAACAACATGGCGACATTTAAATCCATGATGAAGTTGTTAAGAATATTTGGAAATGTCCATATATCAGTTAAATCCCTTTAGACATAATATATATTACAAACCATTGTTGGAAATTTTTTTAAAAACAAATGTAAACAATAACATTGCGCGTACAAAGACAATGCTAACAATTTGCATGGGCTCCATAATATATAAGAATGCTCCACGTAATCCTTTCATTGCATGACCT
The DNA here is from genome assembly GCF_043228905.1 of Azolla caroliniana. Classification (NCBI taxonomy): domain Eukaryota; kingdom Viridiplantae; phylum Streptophyta; class Polypodiopsida; order Salviniales; family Salviniaceae; genus Azolla; species Azolla caroliniana. Next base: position 5,337,620 of record NW_028230451.1, on the reverse strand, counting down.
TAATATGTCTTCTCATAAACACTTATAATTATTGCTTACAACTTAATGTGTAGCGTGTAAAGCATCAATAATCGTGCAATAGACTTCAAACATTGCGGACTTTACTTGTTAAAGAGGCTCAACATCATCACCTAAAAATGAAATAATATCTCTTTTTTTTGTTTTGTTTCTTTATACTTCTTTAATAAAAAAAAGGCATCCATTGACATACTCTATATGAACGAGTTGATCGTGCACGCCATTATATAAAAATAAAAAGCATATCCTAAATTCGCTTTTGTTTGTTTATTCCTTTTCAATCAAAAAATGTATCTATTGAAATGCTCCAAATGCCGGAATGAATGAGTTGGTTGTGCATGAGCATGCAATTAGATGAAAATGTACCAATATGTCAATTAAGTCATATGTGAGTGAGTGTGAAATGAGGGGAAAAAATGTACTTATATGTCAATTATATAAAAATGTATAGTGAGGGATTTTATTAAGGGATTCAACGTGATCACACAAATAGTAGACAAGGAGATATGCTTTAGAATGTACTAGTGAGTACGTTTGAATAATCGGTAATATGATTTTGAACTTAACTATGTGCTTACTTATCTATCGATATTAATACATGATTTGTAGGTACTTTGTTGAAATTCCGTCTATAGTAATGAATTGTCTCAACGAAATACCATTTTGCAAGGGTGGCAAAGATACTTGGGGATTTGTCTTTAGAGATCACAAATATATTATGAACTTAGCTTACTTTTCTATTATCAATTAAATCCCAGTCAACATATTCACCCATTTTAGACCAATTGATGTGGTGTTAGGCAAGCATAGGGAAACTAAACACATGATGATGATAATAATATTATTTGATAATAAATTAAGAAAGCAATATATAAGAGAGAAGAGGAGAGATACATGACAATTACATCGAAGAGGAGGAGACAAAATGGGAACCTTTACTACGATCTATAATATAGAGATGTTATATACCTAGCAATGTTTCATGTCTCCATATAGGATGTTCTCTAAACTAGTGTGATGGGATTAATAAATCAAATGAATAAATGTGTAAGGAGAATTTCTTTCTTCTCAAATCAACTAGGTGCCATATTACCTCCCAGTTTGAACCAAGGAAAATATAAATTTAGGTCTACACTTCTGGATAGGCCAAAAAATAGATTTTGTAATTCCCATCTCATATAATTGTAGACATTAATGTGTGTAAGTAGGTTTTGGAACTCCTAGTAGTTGACCCTGTTAGCAAATTGTGGATAGCCAAGTAAAAACATTGCATGGTGAAATAAGCATATGAGCTTGAAGTTGTTGACTAGCTTGTCGAGGCATGAATTTAAATTGTGCTACATACATATGTAGGGTGATTGATGTCGATGAATCCAAGGAACACAAACTTTAATTTACCAGGATTTGAAGCATCCAAAGGTTTTTGCCCTTTTTCTGGTTATTCAAACATTTAGTCCTTTTACATGCATGACCTACCCAACCATGAGATCTCTTTGCTCTCTATTTAATGGCCATCTTGAAATTGTGACGTTGAAAGGGTAAGTCCCTACTTCTAGTGCATATTCCTAGGGAATATTGTTGTGATGAAATTCAATTCAACTACATAAATGTGAATCGTGATACTATGTGTGATATCTTGTGTTATCCGATTTATAACACACATTTGAAAGACGTTAGAATCTTGTATATAATCAAACTAGACAAGGTTACAAAAAGTTAAGGGAAAAAATCAACATAATATTCCTAATCTTAATGTGAAGAATGTTTCCGTGAGCACGTGTATCTAAGTTTGATATGTTACTACAACATGAAAGTCAAAAGCAAATGCTTCCCATCCACATGAAGTCACCAATAAAGTAACCATAAAAGGACAGGGTTGGAACCTACAAGTTCATACCTATTTTCTTCAATTTCAATGTATGTGTTGTGTACGAAGCACGACCAACTACTACCATGCGCAAAACGTTTGTACAAGAAGTATGTCACAAGAAGATCATGGTAATTTCTAATTACAATTTTGAATTTCTGACTCCTCACTTTTGCAAGTGACAAGCAACATATATGGCCCACTGCGACAAGAGAGCATTTCCCCAAGTAGGACTCATTTGACCATACAACATATTTGCCTCATCTATCTATCTATGTACATGAAATTGCAAACCAATGGAATTTACATAACAAGAGTAATATATATTGAGGATCCATTATTTCGATATGGGGTATTTGTGCCATACGATTGGAGCACAACCAATGGATCGGTGTGTGGGGACAAATGGCATTAACTTTTAACTTGACATTGTAGTGCCCTAAGAAATCCGTTTGCTCAGAAATTTCCCAATGAAGTAGATCGTTTGTGATCCATTTTCCCTTGGGAACGAGAGTGTGTGGTTCATGTATACATAAGGTCCTAAGGTTACAAGATTAAGATGCAAACCATGAACATCACATGATAAGAATAATATAGGAGGATGGTGTATGTTGAAATGACAGGAGATCCTTCACTAGGCATTGGATTGCATAGTGTGGGGGCGAAGCCGATCCGAGAAGCGGCGAGGTCGTAGTGCACCAGGAAATCCTGCTGCTGGATATTACCGATGAAGTTCTTTGCTCCGTCGCCTAATTTCCCGGCATTGCCGAATGCGAGACAATATTGCCTATACCCCCCGGATGAGGAGGAGGAGGAGGAGGCCGTGACGATACGGAAGAGATGGTCGGCCCGAAGGTCGAGGTCCACTCCCCCACTTAAATGCAATGTCACGTTGGGCACGGCTGGTGTGGAGGACGCCTGGTAGCACACCGTCGCCCCGTTCACCCCGTGGTCCACCAATGCCAATCCCGGATCCATCTCCGCGTGAAAGGCCTCCACGAAGACCGAATACGCCTCCTCCACCAATGACGTGATCGTGGTCCCGGAATCGATGACGGTACCTCCATGTCCCGTGCTGGGATCGATCGCCCACGCGCTCGACGGGATGCCGAGCCGCCTCCCGTGCACCGACATGCCTGTCACATCGAGGTAGTAGAATTGCGAAGTGAAGGTGGATATGGTGTTTCGGATCATCGGGGTGTATTTCAGTACCGGCGGTGTCGAAGAAGAAGATGTAGTGGTGGTGGTGGCATTGGCTCCACCGAATGTGAGGTAGCCAGAGACGTCGACCGATCGGAATCGGCTGGGGAGGCAATACGCGAATGTTCCGACACCGAGCTGAGAGACGATGGAGAGCGGGCCTCGGTTGAGGCCGAGCATTCCCGAGGCGTTGAACCGTGTCTCGATGCCTTCGTTCCGGGTGCCGCATCCGAAGAGGAAGCCGGGGTGCCGGAGGAGGCCCCCAGGAAGATCGGTCGTGTTGATCGAGGAGATGAGGGTAAGGGTGTCATTGGACAGCCACCCGAAGCTTGTGCTATTATCGGCATATGTTACGGAGTAGCCGCACACCTTGCTAGATGACTTAGGGGGGCCGGTGCAAGATGTAGTGATGCCGTCGTTAATGCTCGAGTTTCCCGGTTTAATCTCGCATTCCCCCGTTCCGTCCGCGCTACACGGATTAGTGGCGAAAGTAGTCGAAGCCAAAGGGTCGAAGATGGGGAATCCCGGTTGCTGTGCCCCGCATCGGTCACATGGCTCGCATTGTACCCAGCCGAGCGCGCTCCCCGAATCCATGATGAGAGCCACATCTATGGCCGGAGTCCCGAGCTTCATAATAGCAAAATATTGACCCGAGGATTGGCCAAGGGTGATAACCTCGCTCCGATATTGCGGCTGGTCCGGCGACAACAGCCCCCGGCCGGGGCCGGGGCCAGGGCCGGGGATTGATTGATCGGCCAATGCTCTACGAAGAGGCATAGAGTATTCATATGTCGACGCAATGATATCTTTGGTGTGCAAATCATCCCCATGATCCGGTATTTGTCGGGATCGGATCGACAATCTTGTTGACACCGGATGGTTATAGGATGGTGTGACATAATGGGGAATGGGATATGTTTGCACTTGAGTATCGTCGAGCAGATCGGACGAATCGGCCAATCGACGGTCACGGAGGTGATAGGCAGGAAATGTGATCGCGATGGGTTTTTGATGGGCGGCACGAGCAGATTGAATGCTATATGCTGAGTACGATCGAATGAGACAGAATGTCGAAGGAATGATGAGAATCAGGAGATAATTTAGATGTGAAGGATGCATGACTAGCTGTTATGTATGTAGATTGATTAATCACAATGGTTTTGTTTTAGTTCAATGTTGACCCAATGGTTTGTTTTTGTGAACAAAGAATAGTCTTCTAAAAAACACCAGGCCTTGGATTGTGTACCTAAGGGGTCAATATTTGAGTAAATAAATTAAACATGGTGTGAAAACGAACACAAAGGAGGGTCACCATATTGTCGATACATTTGTGTTGCGATCGACGATCGTGATCATCATCACTATTCATATTATGTCCTCGGGACAAAGCACCACATCATGTGTAGATGCCCTTATCTTGTGCACACACACACTATACACATGGTTAGACCCTTTTTTCTAATGTTTTAAATTTTAATATATGATCAACATGGGGTAATGGATATTTTATTATAATCAACAATCTACATGTTGCAATAATATTACTATGACACCATGATTTGTTGATTTTCTACTTCATTGTCGTGTTTCTTTCATAATATGCTTGTGCATATACTTGGGTTTGTATTTGACCTTTGAGAAATGATAATAAAGTCGATATCTATATATACTAGTCAATGTTGATGCCACATGATCATTATAGGCCACAACAACTCAATCGATAACCCCCATCATGCACTGTAATGGAATTGAAGTTCATGAGCCTAGTGATGGAGCATGGTTTCTAGTTTTGTTTCCATAGAAATCCTAGTTTTCTCGATGGAAGTCAATATCATAAAAATTCTCATCAATTACTAGTATAATTTGCAAATCATACTTCAGTATATCTTCTACACTTTGTTCATTGATCATTGTAAATCTATGCGAAGAGTTTGGCAACTTTTCACATAATGTTGTTGGGCAAAGTCACTTACATTGATTATGTGTTGTGAGTATATGCTCAAGATTGATACAATTCAAAACCAACAATGAAACAAGTGGATTACCAAACCTTGAGAATTCATTTTTTACCAAAGTGTTATCCATCAAAGGACGAACTTTGCAAATATACAATATGAATTGTTTCATTTATACATCATAAGACTCAACTTTGAATTACAACAAGTATGAACATAAATGTACAGTTGATTTTGCGGATGTTTGATATCCGATGAACCAATTTGAGGATTAAAGTCAATAAGAAGGTGTAGGGAAACTTGCAAAATCTACTAGCCTGTGATGCCTTGCAATTTTGGGATGCCAGAGATATGAGGGGTAATTAAGATGTCTTCAAAGAGCAAGAGATCCATTGGTGATGACCATTAGATCGGGTTATAAAATGATATTGTTTTCTTCTTGTTTAGATCAAAAGGGCCTTGTAATAATTTATTAATTTCTATTTAAATTTAGTTAATAACATTTTCTACTTTCTAATTCTCGACAACTTTATAAGCTTTAATGATACAAAATGATCCTAGGTCTAAGTTGCATAGCCATAAATCTAAAAGACTATTTATGCGCTTGTAATGAATTTTGAAAAATAAAAATAAACCCAAAGTCTCCATTTTCCGTGCTTGATGGTCGGGATGCCAGAGATATGAGGGGTAATTAAGATGTCTTCAAAGAGCTAGAGATCCATTGGTGATGACCATTAGATCGGGTTATAAAATTATATTGTTTTCTTCTTGTTTAGTTCAAAAGGGCCTTGTACGAATTTATTAATTTCTTTTTATATTTAGTTCATAACATTTTCTACTTTCTAATTCTCGACAACTTTATAAGCTTTAATGATACAAAATGAGCCTAGGTCTAAGTTGCATAGCCATAAATCTAAAAGACTATTTATGCGCTTGTAATGAATTTTGAAAAATAAAAATAAACTCAAAGTCTCCATTGTCCGTGCTTGATGGTCGGGATGCCAGAGATATGAGGGGTAATTAAGATGTCTTCAAAGAGCTAGAGATCCATTGGTGATGGCCATTAGATTGGGTTATAAAATTATATTGTTTTCTTCTTGTTTAGTTTAAGAATTTATTAATTTCTTTTTATATTTAGTTAATAACATTTTCTACTTTCTAATTCTCGACAACTTTATAAGCTTTAATGATATTGAATGAGCCTAGGTCTAAGTTGCATAGCCATAAATCTAAAAGACTAATGAATTTTGAAAAATAACAAAGTCTCCATTGTCCGTGCTTGATGGCCCTACCCTGTCTCAAACGATGTGGTGGATCAACACCTTCGATATGTCTACTTCCATCTATGTGAGGATGATGCTTTGTGTACATAAAGCCTTTGAACATGGTGTCTCAAGTGAGATTCGTAGATATGTGTGTAATCATGGTGTCTCAAGTGAGATTCATAGATATGTGTGTAACCAAGGTATGAGAATGAATTCTAGAAACACATAATATGGGGTGTTGTCTATATGGCCAATAGAAGAAGAGAGGTAACTACTAACAACTCGAACAATGAGAGGCATGCATATGAACAAGGGGATCAAGAATTTGATTATTAAAAAGATTCATATTTCACATCATCATGAAAGGATAAAGAAAGTAGGAATAAAATCATCCAAGATGTAGAATTTGATAGAATGGGACCAAACCTTAATGATATTAGCCATCAACTTAGTTTACCAAATGTAACCAAAACAAAATAATAGGAAAATGACAATATGCAATAAATTTGATCCACAAACATCAAAGGTTGTGATTTGGAAGAACTATGCCATGTAGACCTTGAGATAAATAAGATCTTTGTGGATCATTTAATCTAGAAAGCACAATGAATCCAAGAGGATGCAAGATCTTGCACTAGGTGCACTACAAGGGAACTCTACCTCTTTTAATACACAAACCTTTGTGAAATTAATACTAACAAATGAGTTTGCTCTAGACAATTTTGTTGTAGAATCAGAAACCTCACAAAATATATTTATGATGAAATAGCATTAAAGTTTCCATGCAAGGTCAATGAATCCAAGAGTATCCAAAATCTTTCACTAGGTGCATTACAAAAACCATCCAACCTTAAGCTCTTTGGATATCCAAATCTTTGTGTACATCACTACAAAAGAAAGAAATGTTACTGACACTTTTGTTCTAAGATAAGAAACTTGACGAAATGTACTTTTGGCAAAAAACATCTAGAATTGCATCTCTTTACCATTGCTTGTTTACACCATGAATTTGGCAATAATCCTTCAATTTCCAAAATAATCTAGATAGTTTGGAATTTTCACCACTATTTACGCAATAAAAAAACAAAACTATTGAAACATGTGTGTCCACAAAATGTGGGCAAGACCAATAAGGTCTTGATCCAAGATTATGCCTTTTGAGTTATTCAAAGTTGGTGTCTACATAGGAATGAAAGCCCACTCCAGTTCTTTTGTCATGTCAATAGGTTCATATGAATCTAGAATTGCCTTTGCATGTGAATATGTGCCCATGTCGGTGGAACATGTACACTTGTGAATGACCGTGTCCATTGCATACATGTGTTTTAATGTGAGTTCAGAAGTATGCTTTCTCTTTTTCAGCAAAAAGAGCTCTTTCATGCATCGATGCTCAATTCCGGGCACTGTTCATTGTGCTCCTTGCCTTTAGCTACCATGTAAACACTTCTCCAGACTGGATGTCTTAACATTTCTATTGTGGTAAACTACACATAGTATAAACCGGCAAAACATGCAAAACATGTGCTAACATCTCAACAATTGTCGTACATACAAAACATGTGCTTAGAATGTCAAAAATTGTGATACTTAAAAACGATGCATTAAATAGTTAGTTACTTAAAAAGACGAGATATCTGTCAGTGTTTAGCATAAGAGGAGATTTCTGTGACATCTGTCAATTGCTCACTAAAAGCCTTCATTGAGTTCTCTCACAATAAATTAGAAAAAAAATTAGAACATGATTATACAATCATTTCCCCCTGCCAAGGTTTTTATTTTCTTGGATTACCAGCTGAGAAGTGTCTTATATGGTGAAGACTCCTGACTTGCAACCATCCAAAAACCAAAACAATCCAATACAATTATCGCCTTAGATCTAATTTTATTTCCTATGGTCAATCATTACAAAGAAATTGATATTGGTTTATTCTACTACCAAAATTGCAATTGTGCAACCATATTCCCGATGTGGGAACATTGTACACAAATTCAAACAATTATACGCCCTTCGTGACCTCATGAATAGCAGTTGCTAGATATTTCACATTACCCGATGTAACACCTGCCATGCTGTTGAGAAAAATAGTAGTAACTTTTTAGTTGAACATTATGTGGAACCAGAATATGATGTGTCAAAATTTTATTATTGACTACAAAAATACCCCTACCTGAGTGTCCCCTAAAGTTTTCAAAACTTACCAGATTACCAAGGTAACTCATAAGCTGAAAGATGGAGTTTTCTGGTAAGTTTTAGAAAATTAGGGGTAGTCTGGTGTTTTCCTACCTACCTAAAATTAACTAGAATTTCTAAATACCTGATTCGACCATTTCTAGTCATGTAGACATGAAACTCCTGTGTCATCCGATCAACTTGCTCTGGTGTAAGACCGCTATAGCAAAACATACCAATCTGGAAAAATGACCACACAAAAGCTTAACCATAAAAGAAATTTCCAATCATTCAAACAGAACACGTAAATCTTAGCTTCACCTACCTGGTCAGTAATATGCTCCCAATTGTGTTTAGATCCCAACTCCTCTAGGTTCTTGCGTAAAGTTGTTCTCATGCCAATGATTCGATCAGCCATATCCTGCAAACATGACATATTTCTAAGATGCCTTCACAATTTCAAATCGCATTTATCTTTACTCCGATTGACTTCACAATAGCATCATCGAATAATACAGGTAACCATGGAATTTAGAGTTCAATCAGTCCCTTAGACTGTCTGATTGTCTAAAGTTAAATGACCTTCTGGTACCTTCTGGTATACAACTTCTAGAATTTATCTTTGAGTTCCTTTTTGAGAAAAAAACAATGAATGTATAATTGTCTAAGGTTAAATGCCCTTTTGCTATACAACTTCTACGATTTTTCTGAGTTCTCTTTTAGAAGGAGAAAATATGTATATGATCGTCAAAGGTTAATAAACAACCTTCTGTTACAAAATTTCAAGAGATTTTCTGAGTTCCTTTTTTAGAAAGAAACAATGACTGTATATAATTGTCTAAGGTTAAACAACCTTCCGCTATACAACTTCAAGAATTTGTGTCTGCGTGCTCTTTGAGGAGACAATATCTGTATGCTTTGTCTTAAGTTTAAATGACCTTCTACTATACACCTTCCAGGATTTACCTTTAGAGTTCTTTTTGAGAAGACAAAATATAGTCCATTGGATATTTGTTTCATGGAATATTCTATTGTGGTTTCTAACCTTATTTGGCAATGTGTTTAAGTTAATAACATAGCAACATTATTACCTTGACTTCCTTGAACCAAAGTTCCTTCAAATCTGGGTTTGAGAGAATCTCTGTTACTAAAAGAGAACCATGAACTGGTGGACTACTGTACATCGGACGAGCAATGTACTCCAGCTGACTTTTTGCAGCTGTTGCCTCTGCTGCATCATCGCATATAATACTAGCCATGAAAAAAAGAAACACAGCTTTATATACTATAGAATAAAAACACAGATATTACTCTATAAAAGATAATTTAGGAACTACCTTATGCACCCAATCCTTTGCCCATATAGACCCATGCTTTTTGCAAAAGATTGAGCACAGGCCAACTGATGACCATCTTCTAAAAAGATCCTGATGGCTTGATTATCCTTTTGAGTGTCACCGCTTGCAAATCCTTGATATGCCATGTCAAACAATGGAAAATGCCCTTTACCCTATACAAAAGGAATTGCAATTATAATCATCTATTTAAACTGGTATGCTCTATCATCACAAGGATGATTTAGCGATGTTATTGAGAAACACCTTGAGAAGTTGTGAAAGTTCTTTCCATTGCTCAGGAGTAGGATCCACCCCAGTTGGATTATGAGCACAAGCATGCAGCAGAATGATGGAACCTCGTGGAGCTTTCTGTGAAAGACTTGATGCGATGTAAAGTTCCAACATTCCATTATGTTTCGTAAAGTAATCAAATTTACAAATAATCAACACTTTGGCAAAGTTTACCAAGTTCATAACAATTCAATACTCTCAAAAAAACAAGCTGCACAGCTAAAACAACCTAATGAGTAATGTTAAATCTAGCATGACAAGGTTACCTTCAAATCCTCCTTCAATCCATCAAAATCCAAGCCTCGTGTACTGGGCTTGTAATATCTATATGTAAACTGCTTCACACCAGCATCCTTGAAGATGTTGTGATGACTACAATGCAACCATCCAAAAACTATATAAGAACTACAAAGAATATTTCCAAATCACTAACATCCTTGAAAATGCTGTGATCACTAAAACTGCATAAGAACTAGAAAGAATATTTCTTAACACAAACAGATAATGTAATAAAATATATGCAATGCAAAATTTCATAAGACAGATTCATTAATAATACTAAATTTAATAGTATAATCTTGTAAGATGGTAAATATGATCACAGCAGCAAAACTACCCAGCACTACATTAGAGCTAGATACCATAACAAATTTAAATATATATATAATCCAGGGAGAAAGTAAAATCACCCAAAACATCATCAGAAGCAAATACAAAAAACAAAATTCAAGAAACAAACTTAAATGGAATAAGGAAGTTGGTGAAAAATGTTCCAAAGGCTAAAAGAACCAGCCAAAATTATATCAGAACTAGAATAAATAAATAAAAACTCAAAATACAACACGTAGAGAGAAAGTAGGTTAAAACTTAAGATGTTGCCATCACTGACAGCAAACAAAAATATAACTATATGAAGTGAGAAAGTGTGTGAACACATTGTGACTGAAGGCCAAAAACAAGCCTGAACTATCACACTAAAACCAATGATAAATGTTAAAAACAAACATTAAAATGATGAGAGATTATAGGCATTGGGCTTACTTTGACCACGTTGGATTGGGTAGAAATGCAGGAGAATCTGGTTGAAATCTCTTCACAAACTCTGCAAAGAGGCGAACAGCACCAGTACCAGAAAGTGCTTGCACAGATGCAACTCTCTTTTCTTTCAAAACCTGAGCATCTTCACCATAAGCTAGCTTCACTGCTAATTCGCAATACTGAGCACTTCCACCCATGGGTAGATACTCCCTGGGAATTTGGAATGAGTAAAAAACGGTCAGTTTAATCATCCTATTCTTGACATATCCTCCTGAAATAAATGCTTGCTTCAAGCACAATAAGCATTTCACCATCTCACAGTTCACTAGATGCATATTTGGTCAAAAATATGGGTGTAACTAGCATCTTGAAGTCACTTCCTGATAAAGACCCATATTCCAAACTTATTGAGATGTACACAGGTTCACTCACACATCATCCATTGCATGCAACTTTAGATTCAAGAATTATAAGTTTCTTACATTAACTCGCGGCCACCAATACGACGTTCTGCTTCTCTAACACATTCAAGCACAACAGGTTTCCCCTCATCACTGCGATAAGCACCCTGGGAAAGTATAAAGATGCCAGAGTTTACACTAAGTAGAAAACATCTGAAAATTCAACAGAGTGAGAAACTTGGGAATAATTCAATCTGCAGATTATTCGGTAAAAATACAATCTTTTGGTGCTGATATATAATCAAAATGGAAGGCAAAACTGCTCATCCTAAATCCTTCATGTGCTGAATAGCTACGCAAGACAAGTTTAACATAGGATCACTCACTTTTAAGTTTAAAAAAATACTAGGCTGCAATTGGCATCTTATCTATAAATCTGGAACTAAAAATGTGCTTGGGAACACTGTTTTTCCGTGATAAGCAAACAAAATCAAATTGCTAGACATTACCAGCTAGGACGCAAGAAGCTATGGTCAATGGAGAATCATATACATCAAAATGCAGGCTAAGCAGACATATATGAGATCTAGAACTCTAATCAGCAGCATATGAGGAATCACGGATGGCTTGCAAAGAAGAAAACCCCACACATCAAAATTGAACTACTCAGATATATTAATACAAACTACTCATCTAAATACGCGATCTTTAAATTTCTCATATACAACAACGCAGCATAAGATAGATGAGAGCATCCTCTCCAAAGCAAATGCAGCTGGCAAAACGTAAAACACAGACTGATGCAAAATCACAAATTAGAAAGCAAATGATTTGCATGAAAAACTAATGTAAATAAATGAGTTCACGCAAGAAACTTGAGGAATTTACATGATGTAAACTAACGGTAAAACAACTAAAATAGACAGAGATAAAGAGATACAGACAAAACAAAACAAACGTCAAGGTAGATAATGGTAGTAGAAATCAAAACTTAATCTTAAAAGCAGACATGTTTAATACACAAAACTTCTTTATGGAACAACACAGAACGAGAACGCAAAGAGCTGGAGGCGGAGAGCAAAGGAAGACACCGATTTTGCAGAGACAGATCACAGAGACAATAAGAAAAGCCGTGACCTTCTGCCGTTTCGATGGTAACTGATGAAAATCGAACAGAATTGTATACATTAAGACGATAGAAACTGCGCATGTGAGAGAGAGAGAGAGAGGGAAAAAGAGATGGAACATGAGTCGTCGTTCCAGAAGAGACCGAGCTGATACAAGATCATATGGCACAGATCATACAGAGACTTACAATCAAAATTAGCTTACGCAGAGAAATTCATATATCGTACCGCGAAAGAAGGATATTGTACAGAGAGAAACACGGAGTATGCAGAGAAAAGTCTGGCTTTAACAGTGCTAAAAAGACAGTAGGCAGAGATAAGGAGGGAGGGAGGGAGGGAGAGACGTACCACGCCAACGTTGATTTTTGCAGGATTAGTGTCGGCGAGGAAAGCAGAAGTGACGCCAAGGATAGGGTCGCGAGGGGCAGGTTCAACAGAGCTCCACCAGCCATAGCCAGAAGACATGAAACGGCTTCTCGATGCACGGCAACCATGAAGAAGAGCTCCAAAATCAGCAGGACCATGAGCAAGGGCACGAGGAGCAGAAGAAGCAGCGGCGGCCGCCAATAGTCGGGTTGAAGACCTAGCGTACGCCATGGATACTTCTTCTTCTTCTTCTTCTTCTTCTTCTTCTTCTTCTGCTTCTTCTTCTTCTTCTTCTTCTGCGTCTTCTGCTTCTTCTTCTTCGTCTGCTTCTGCGTTCTGCAGCGTCTGCGCACAGTGAGCGAAGAAGAAGAAGAAGAAGAAGAATTAATTAATTATTAAATTCTAAATAATGGAAAATAAATGATAAATATAATAAATAATCAGCAATAATCGAGTGAATAGAAATAAAAATAAATAAAAAGAATCTCCGTAAGATATTTATTTATTTATTTTTATGTAATTTATTAGTTGATTATTTATCGAGATTATGTATGTTAATTTATGGATGCGCTTTTGCAGTAGCAAGAAAAAATGAAAAAAAAACAAATAAGAAGATAATATAAATAATAAAACACATTTCCTTCTAGAGAAAATATGAAATGCTTCATTTTCTTTGTTTGTTTGTTTTTTTTTTTCTCTACCTCCTGCTTTTTTAGGAGGAGATTAGGTGTGAATGAGCCCTTATCTTGTTTCTTTCTTTACTTATTATTTTCTTTTGGTTGGAGGAGGAAACGGGTTAGTTGGGCCCCCACCCGCCCTCAAATCATCCTGACCGTCCATCCATTCTGTTTTTGCGTCTTTTTTTGTCCTTTTTTCCTCGGCCCTCCGATTCTCTCTCCCGTCCTCCCAATGATTCTGGGCCCCCCACCACCATCCCTTTCTCCCCCCCTTAAGGAAACCCGAAACCTCGAGCAAGCTCCTTGTCCATCCGTCCACCCGCCCGCCCACCCGCCCGCCCATCCCACTTGCTTCAGTTACCCTGCTTCTATGATCAATGCACCCAGGCTTCCCCTCGTGCGTGCCTTAGCTCGCCGGCCTACCTCCCTATCTACTAACTACCACACCACACACACACACTCTGCCCCCTCCACGTGATTACACTAGTAGCCATCTCGGAAAGCCCCTTCACCACACCGTGTCCCCCCCATTGGCCTCCCGAAACTTGCTTTTTCATGAAAACATGCGCACTTTTAGCGATGAGCACGGTTTCGGCTCGAACCGAACCGAACCATTAAGCCATGTTTAACGGTTTATTAGTCCCAACAAATAATAATGGTTTGGACTTTTAATAAATGGTTCAATTTCGGTTCGGTTTGGTCCTAAAACTCAGGTTTATCGGTTTAAAGCTTTATTGGTTTTTGGTTAACCGTTTTTTTTCACCTTAATAGTTTATTAATTTAATGGTTTTTTATTGATTTTATTAGTTTAACTTAAATATTTATTTAATTTAATGGTTTAATTAAAGTTTTTTTTTTAATTTAACTTAAATGCTTATTGAATTTAATGTATTTTTGTTTATTTAGATTTTTAATTAATTTGACGTAAAAGAAAAAGACAACCATATTGGAGGCAAGAAATGAACCCTTCTTTTTCCTTTGCTTACGATGAATGCATGAGTTACACATAGTTTGACTAAATTTATGACTACTATTTACAAAATTAGAACATGTCAATTCTGTCAAGAACAATACCTTACATTTTGCTCATTCTAATTAGCATCTTTACTTGTCCAAATCCGGACTTGATTCAAAGACCTCGAGTGGGTTAGATTAGCATGATAACCAACACCACCATCTAAACCTGTTGACAATAAATCATTGAATTGCACATAGATCCATTAAAACAAATTTGGAAATGCTGCCAAAGCGATTGTGTTGTGGCAGCTAGCTTGGATCCATTCAATAAAAGATTGCTTTTAGTAGAAATTCAAGATAACTAGTGTTGGGCTATCGTGATAACCAACTACACCATCTGAACAATTCAATAATATATTGTTGTTGCTAAAAAGATTGTATTTAATAAGTAGCTTGGATCTATTCAATAAAAAGACTTTTCTTATAAAAAATTCAAAATGTCAATTCAGAAAAGAATAGCTTCTGGTTGTAAGTAGCATCTTTAATTGTCCAAACCCGAACTCGACCCGAAGACTTCTAGTGTGTTAGAGTAGCATAATAACCAAAAACACCATCTGGACCTTTGAAGAATATGTTGTTACATTGATCAAATTTAGTAAGTAGCTTGGATCTATTCAATAAATGACTTTTCTTATAAAAAATTCAAAATGTCAATTCGGAAAAGAATAGCTTCTGGTTGTAAGTAGCATCTTTAATTGTCCAAACTCGGACTTGAACCGAAGACATCTAGTGTGTTAGAGTAGCATAATAACCAACTACACCATCTGGACCTTTCAAGAATACATTAGTATGTATATTGATTGGATTTAGTAAGTAGCTTGGATCTATTCAATAAAAGACTTTTCTTATAAAAAATTCAAAATGTTGTAAGTAGCATCTTTAATTGTCCAAATTTGGATTCGAACCGAAGATTTCTAGTGTGTTAGAGTAGCATAATAACCAACTACACCACCTGGACCTTTCAAGAATAAGTTGGTACATTGATCAGACTTTGTAAGTAGCTTGGATCTATTCAATAAAAGACTTCTCTTAGAAGAAATTCAAGATGTCGATTTGGAAAAGAATAGTTCAAAACAGTCACCTCGTTTTAATTACCATGTTTACTTGTCCAAACCCGGACTACCAATGACCTCTAGTGTGTGAGACTAGCACGATAACCAACTACACCATCTAGACCCATTTGAGGGTACTAAGGTGAATTTACTAATTAGAAGAAAGGGATTGGAATGATTCTACTACATGCGCAATACAAGTTTGTAAGGTTGACAAGTTGTAGTGCCATTTAGCTCCACGAGGTGTTTGTGAATGCATTCTTTTTAGATAGAAAAAGATTGTGCTATTAGGAGGCAAAAAATGAGGACTTGATTGGAATGTTTCTACTACATGGGAAACAAGAGTTTGTAAGTTTGACAAGTGGTGGTGGCATTTAGCTCCATGGAGTCTTTGTGGCTACATTCTTTTTATTTTGAAAAAGATAGCACTAATGGAGGCTAGAAATGAAGACTTCTTTCTTCTTTGCTTATGAAGAAGATACATGCATGAGTTGCACATAGTTTACAAAATTGGTGTCAATCATTCTAATTTCTACTCATGCTAATTAGCATTTTTTGTTGTCCAAACCCATACTTGAACCGGAGATCTCTAGCTTGATAACCAACTACACCATCTGAACATTTCAATAATACATTCGTCTTTATTTAAAAAAATGATACATCAACTTGATATATTACACATATTCTTTCATTTTTAAATTTGTGAATGAATCTAAATTCACATCTTTTTTAGAAATTATCTTGTGGTTTAGCTTATTGCTAGGCTAGCCATCCATGATTGTGTAATTTGGTTCCCAATCAGTTTACTCCCAAAAAGCGAATCTGAACAAAAAAAATCCAATAGATTCTAATGTGGTAGCTATCACAGCCGGTTTCACAACATCTTACATGTTTCGTATTTACTTTCTAACCGTTGACTGCATTTTTCGTGGTGGTACTATCCAAATAAATTTTTGAATCCTATCAAACATAAAAAAAATTGTGAGGAGACTATTTAAAAAACACCAAATAGTGTCATAAATAAAAAGGATTCTTCAAGAAATTTCATTAATCAAGTAGTTTTGTTAACTCTCCTTGGTTAGGTAGTTGATATTAACAATGAAACCTCTCCTTTTCGCGATTTACCTTTTCCCAAAGAATCAAGTTTTGCAATGTTGTTGCCCATAATACTTCTAGCAATATTGCCAAAGTGATTGCATTTGGTAAGTAGCTTGGACATATTCAATAAAAGACTTTTCTTAGCTGAAATTCAAGACGTCAATTCGGAAAAGAATAGTTTAAAACAACACTCTCCCAGTTGTAAGTAGCAACTTTACTTGTCCAAACCCAAGCTCGAACTGGAGACCTCTAGTGTGTGAGACTAATGTGATAACCAACTACATTTCATTTGGTTGTAATTAGCATTTTTACTTGTCCAAATCCATAATCGTACCATGGACCTCTGGTGTGTGAGACCATGGTGATAATTCAGAAAAAAATAGTTTAAAACATTCTTTGCATTGTAAGTAACATATTTACTTGTCCAAACAAGGGACTCAAACCAAAGACCTCCAACGTGTGAGACTAGCATGATAACCAACTACACCATGTGGACCCATTTGTGAAAATAAATTTTATAGGCATGTACTAATCGTGTGACTATATTCTTTTTATATAGAAAAAGGTAGGTTTAATGGAGGCATGAAATGAAGACTTCTTTTTGCTTTCGTTACGATACATGCATGAGTTGAGTTACACATAATTTGATTGAATAATAGCTATTATTTACAAAAGTATCATTGTCCTCACTCTAATTAGCATCTTTTTTATCCAAACCAAGACTTGTAGTGGAGACCTCTAGTGTGTTTGGACTAGCGTGATAACCAACTACACCATCTGGACATTTCGAGAATATATTGTTGCATTACCAAAGTGATTGTATTTTGTAAGTAGCTTGGATCTAATCAATAAAGGACTTTTTCTTAGCAAAAATTCAAGATGTCAATTCGGAAAATAATAGCTCAAAAAACTCTCCTTGTTATAAGTAGCATCTTTACTTGTCCAAACCCAGACTCCAACTGGAGACCTCTAGTGTGTGAGACTAGTGTGATAACCAACTACTCCATCTAGAGCCATTTGTTAGGTCAATTTTATGAACTTCTACTAAGACGAATTTGCTATTCTTTGTGACTACGTCATTTTAGATATAAAAAAACAGCTTTAATGGATGGAAGAAATGAAGACTTCTTTCTTCTTTGCTTAAGATACATGCATGAGTTGAGTCACACATAGTTTGATTGAATATATGACTGTTATTTAATTAATATAATTTTGCTCATTGTAATTAGCATATTTTCTTGTCCAAACCCAAGTTTGAACCTGAGACCTCTAGTGTGTTAGACATGATAACCAACTACACCTTTCTTCTTTGCTTACACATAGTTTCATTGAATATATGACTATTGTTTAATTAATATAATGCTCATTGTAAATACCATCTTTTCTTGTTCAAACCTAGATTTGAACTTGAGACCTCTAGTGTGTTAGACATGATAACCAACTACCCCATCTAGACATTTCAAATATATATTTTCTTTTTTCACTAAATGATTACATTTGGTAAGTAGTTTGGATCACATAAAAGACATTTTTGGCAGAAATTGAAGATGTCAATTCGAAAAAGAATAGTTCAAAACACTCTCATCGTTGTAAGTAACATCTTTACTTGTCCAAACCCGGACTCAAACCGAAGACCTCTAGTGTGTTAGACTAGCGTGTAGCATATTTCTTTCTCCAAACTCGGACTCGAATTAGAGACCTCTAGTGTGTGAGACTAGCATGATAAGCAAGTACGCCATCTGGATCCATTTGTGAAATTTAATTTCATGGACATCTACTGACATGAATTTGGTAATCTTTGTGACTACGTTCTTTTTAAATAGAAAAAGATAGCTTTAATGGACACAAGAAATGAAGACTTCTTTCTTCTTTACTTACGATACATGCATGAGTTGCGCATAGTTTGATTGAATAAATGACTATTATTTACAAAAAAATGAACGGTGCCAATCATCCTACTCATTCTAATTAGCATATTTTCTTATCCAAACCTGAACTTGGAATTTCTACTACATGGGCACCACGTGTTTGTAAGTTTGACAAGTGGTAGTGGCATTTGGCTTCATGAAGTCTTTGTGACTATGTTCTTTTTAGATAGAAGAACAAGATAGCACTAATGGATAACCAACAACAACACCTGGACCCTTTGTGAAAATCAATTTCATGGACATCTACGATGATGAATTTGCTAATTAGACCAAAGCGATTTGGATGTTTCTACAACATGGGCACCAAGGAACGATACTGATCATTTTGCTCATCCTAATTAACATATTTTCTTGTCGAAACCCGAACTTGAACCAAAGACCTCTAGTGTGTTAGACTAGTGCGACAACTAACTACACCATTTGGAGATTTCGGTAATACATTGTTGTATTGCTAAAATGATTATTTGCTAAGCAGTTAGGATCTATTCAATATTAAAGACTTTTCTTCTTTCAAGATGTCAATTAGGAAAAAAATGGTTCAAAACACTTTCCTCATTGTAGGTAGCATCTTGACTTGTCTAGACCCGGACATGAACCGGAGACCTCTAGCATGTTAGACTAGCGTGATAACCAACTACGCAATCTAGACATTTCAATAATGCTTTATTGTATCAGCAAAGTGACTGCATTTAGTAAGCAGCTTGGATCTATTCAATAAAAGACTTTTCTTAGTAGAAATTCAAGATGTCATTTCGGTAAAGAGCAAAACACTCTCCTTGTTCTGAGTAGCATCTTTACTTGTCCAAACCCAAATTCGAATTGGATACCTCTAGTGTGTTAGACTAGCCTGATAACCAACTACACCATCTACACATATGATCAGTAATGTGATTGCATTTGGTAAGTAGCTTGGATCTATTCAACAATATACTTTTCTTAGTAGAAATTCAAGATGTCATTTCAGAAAAGAGCAAAACACTCTCCTTGGTGTGAATAACATCTTTACTTGTCCAACCTAGGATTCGAATTGGATACCTTTAGTGTGTGAGACTCCTGTGACACGAGCATGATAACCAACCACACCATCTGGACACAATTTGAATATTTGCTGAGATGAATTTTAATTAAAGTGATTACGCTTGGGTCTACTCAAGATGTCAATTCGGAAAACGATAGTTCAAAACACTCTCCTTGTTGTAAGTAGCATCTTTGCTTGTCCAAACCTGGACTTGCACCGGAGACCTCTAGTGTGTTAGACTAGTGTGATAACCAACTACACCATTCGATCAACAATACATTCAATAAAAGACTACACTGAAATTCAAGTTGTCATTTCAGAAAAGAGCAAAACACTCTCATCGTTGTAAGTAGCATCTTTACTTGTCCAAACCCAGACGCAAACTGAAGACCTCAATTGTGTAAGACTAGCATGATAACCAACTACACCATCTAGAGCTTTTATGTTTGAACTAGTTTTGTCTCCATTCACATAAAAAATGCAATGTGATACTTTATTTTCTATATAACCAACTTTTGAACTCATAGAAAAAACAAAAAACAATATCCTCAATGGAATTCATTAACTATGTTGAACAATTTAATTAAGTTATGCAAGTGTTAACTATGTTGAATAAAATAATAAAGAGCTTAGAGAGTATTGATTTGTTTGTATGATAGTATTGCATTTTTGTAATGAAGCGAGTTCAAGTGAATTATTATAGTACGGAAGGAAAGAACCATATATGTAGTCTTATGGTCTAACCTCACACAAATACGAGTACATGCATTAACGTGAAAGGGACAAACAAGGGCATATTAGAATAATTAAATGCTTATACATTTTTCAGAATAAGCTCGTGTTTTTGGAGGTATAATTTAGAAATTATGAATAAGGTATGGAAATTTTTCCATAGACCCAAAATTAGTCACCTCATCATGGATACAATCTTACCTTACATTAATATGGACAAACAATATCATCTTATATCAATTCAAGAGAGACCAATGATGGTACATCGTAATAATAGAAAAGAGCTTTCATAGATAACATGTATTTTCCTCTTAGCAAGTAATTCATGAAGTATGAAATTGACCCCCCGAGAATGATTACGTGCGTCTCATCCTATATTTAGGAAATGCGCAAGAGATTACTGTCTCATCTTTCTTTATCCAAGTGTGAATATGTATATACTCTTAGAATATGTGAAACTACAATTGGTCATGTTATACCATAAAGAAAAGGATCGCTGTTAAACAGTAAATGTCTCTTGCATTTTGCCTTACCAAAAACCACTTGCATTTTTATCCCTCCTTACATTGCTTTTTTCCCTAGTTATTCATTTTGCAAGTTTTGAGTTGAATTAAATCATTGAGTTAGTAGGAGTTCCACACAAAAATTAGAAAACATATTTGTTGAAGTAGAATTTCTATATTTTTGGATACTTATCAAGAATAATCCCCTGTCCAAAACCAATTAGAATACTTGTCTCTAGAAGTAAATGCCCAAAAAACACTAAAACATATGGCAACATATTCGTGTTTTGTTGGATGCACAACAACATAACATGAGTTAGTTGTATTTTGGCACTTTCACTCATCGGAACACTAAAAACATGACAATATATTAATTAGTTTATATGAAAATTTTCTACATGCATCTCAAAGAAAATCCTACCTCAAACTCTATGAACTACAAGTAGCAAATTCACAACCCAATGTCCATAAATTCGATAATGGAATATATGCATGTGCACACATATAATTCTTACAAATTGTGATTTAAAAGGAGATTGTTCACGAGCCCATAATATATGTGATGCTAGATCAATGATTCTAATCTCTCGATGTTATGAACACTCCCCTTTTGGGCAAGTTAAAAAAGTATTCATTGCTCATTAGATTCCATTACCAATCAAGGAACCTAGACCAATATTAATATTAAGATATGTTGGCAAGAAAAAAAAAACTTACTGGGGTAATTTCTAGAAGGAAAACACCAAGAAGATCTAAGATAGTATTCCGTATTCCACAGTAAGAAGTATTTGAATTTAAATCGAAATTTGTAAAGACAGAAGTTACCCCAACAATATAGTTCTAGCATGTTGTGTTAGTTTCATATACATGGGTCGTTTTAGCATAGAATGATGGATAACATAACTACTACAAGGCACGAGAATCTTCATCTAATATGTTTCAAAGATATAAAAAGAGAAGTTCGCATTCGAAATAGGATTTGAGATCTAGACTAAGAGTAGATTGCGATTGAAACTAGAATGCGAACTTCTAGACATAACTACTACAAGGCACGAGAATCTTCATCTAATATGTTTCAAAGTTCCTTCCACACAAACAATGGTTTACCCCTGACCTCCAAGACAACAAAACAATGGAATTCTACATGCATACCATTTAGTGATGTTGCTTCATTCTCTAAAGAAGAAAATAAATAGAATCAGGTGATTATAATATGGATCAGTAGATATTATGTTTTACCATATAAAACTATAAAGTAATATATGGAAAGCAATGGTAACATCAAATAAATGTTCGTTCATATTTAGCAGGAGGACTTTGTTTCTAGAAAATTTCTATTTTCAAAGAAGCGCAAGATGAACACCTATCATGACTATGAAGTCAAGGAGATCATTTTTATTATCAATTCTGACGAAGATGGGATAACCCACAAATCATAATCATACATCAACATATAATACTTGGGAAGATTTTATTTCATTCTTGAAAAATGACAGTGAGCATCCTCACACTTATTAGCCTGTATTAAGAGACAAAAGGATGAAAATTTACTATACACCAAGAGTGTGTGCAAAATCTTTATCATGTTATTCACCATCTAATTCGCGTGTGCAATCCTGCACATCATTCATGTAAGTTCAATTGACATCACATAAAAACAACCATCTTTATCAACTGTTGTTTTTATTGTATAACAGCATAGGAAGTCTTGCTATCACAACCAAAAACCTGCACCCAAGGATACATGAATAGTTAGGAATTTCTTCTATCATAATTAGAAAAAAATTAAAAAATCATCGATATCATGGGATTTAGTGATACGGCAATACTCTTACCTCAGTGCCATAACCTTTCCCATACACATTTGCAAAGAGCTCCGAAGGATCAGGTTGAGGACTCTCCTACAACAACATTTCATTTGGAGAGAGATCAACATCATCCGATCAAATCCATATTGGGCGTAAGTAATAAATGATAAGTTGTCCTCTCAAATACGTAAAATTTTGAATTCTTTAAATTACCTTTGCTTCGGCCACTGCATCCTCGACCTCTTTTTTCACCTCCTTTTCGATGTTCTGCAGTGGAAGGTAACAAATTACTTAGAATAGTAAAAGCAATCTTAATGGAAATCAGCATCTTGGAAAATATAATTTAATAATTAATACCAATAATAAACACTGTACCTTCAACTCGGCGACCGTGGCAATCTCTTTTCCAAGGATAAGTTTCCTAATCCTCTCAATAGGATCACGCTCCTGTAGTTCAAACATGGCAAAAATTTGCTTTCATTCTGAAATGAACAATAAAACATTGTTTATTATAACCACAAGCTAACCTGTCGGACACCCGAAATCTCATCCCTGGTTCGGTAAGTACTTCCAGGGTCTGACATAGAGTGACCATGATACCTATATGTATCCATCTCGAGCATCTGTCAATTTCATACAAAAAACACTTCATATATCAAATTCCTAGGATAAATATGTGATTTCACCTTATATGCATGCCACAATGTGTATAAGATTCTCCTTCCCTTTACGCCTAGATGATCATGTAGCTTAAGAAAAGTGATGGAACTTGAACATAAGATTGCCCACTAGTTACCAAAGAATCTTCTACTTCCAATAATATATAATTATCCATCATTTTGTTCATAAACTGTCTTGCGAATATTGAAATTGGGAATTTTAACTTACGATCGGCCCTTTCGAAAGAGCATATTCCTTGGCAAACTTTATAGCTTCTTTCACAGCAAATGCATCCATGCCATCGACCTGAGACCACATGATGTAAAGCTACTTTATGCTCTATTCCAAATGCTAACAGACCACTCCCATTATTATATACCTTCAAACCAGGGACGTAGTCACCACGCTTGTAATATTCTGGACTTTTGGCTGCTCTCCATTCTGCAGTTCCCATACCATCTAATGGTATCCAAACCACACCATGGTTCAATTAAATTCCAGAATAAATATATAGGCAAAATAAAATGTGAATTAACCTAAATCATGGTTCAATAAAGATAAGGCCTACAAACATTTACGCTCTGTTACGCTCTGTTACAACGAGAGTCTCTTACCCAAGTACACACACACATTAATAATCTCTCTGTTGTCTTTGTGCTTTATATTTTACCATGGAAACCCAAGTTTGATCCTCACAACAGGTTTGGCCCCATGCCAAGCATCAAATTCAGTCATCCGATCCAGGAAACTCAAGTTTGCTCCTCGCCATGGGCCTAACCCCATCCCATACGTTGTATTCAGTTTCCCATGGACATTAGTAGTCTCTCTTTCTCTCTCTGGCTGTTATCTTTGTGGCTTACACTGTACCATTCAATTCATAAAATTGAGGGAACCCAAGTCCAATCCCATGGACGTTAATCTCTATCTCACATTGGCAGTTTACATTGTCGCATCAAATTCATAACTCGAGAGAAAAATCATGTTTGAGTTCCATCCTATACATCTCTCTCTCTCTCAGCAAGCAGAAAGGCAGTTTACACCAGACACCAAAGTCATAAATATACCCATGCTATCTATCTATCCTTCTTCATCAAAAAAAAATTTAAGTAAATCAAAGCAAAGCAGAAGAAAAAGAATCCCTCACAATGGTTATTCTCGCAAATGTAGACCGCAGGGAGATCCCAGAGGGCTGCAATGTTGAGGGATTCAAACAGTTGTCCTTGGTTGGCTGCACCATCACCATAGAGAGCAAACGTGGCTGCTCTTACCTTGTCATACTTCTGTGCGAATGACAAACCGACACCAAGGGGTATCTGAGCTCCAACAATTCCATGTCCACCATAGAAACCGTTCTCTTTCTTATAAAAATGCATAGATCCTCCCTTCCCTAGTGTACACCCATCTTTTCTACCCATCAGCTCTGCAAACACTTCCTTCAGTGTTCCTCCACGCCCAAGGTACGTGCAATGGTCTCTGTAAGCGGTGATGATGTTGTCCTGGCGAGTTAGGGCAGCCTCCATACCTATGCAGATGGCTTCTTGGCCATCGTAGAGATGGCAGAAACCTCTGATGAGCTTCGATTTGTATAGCTGATCTGCTGCGATCTCCATCCTTCGCATCCGAGACATGTCTCTGAAGAATCCGAGAACCTCCTTGGGTGAAGTCTCAGAGGTCTGAGATGGTGGTTCGATGTTGTGGCCTTTGAATGGCACTGCAATTTCCACAGTGAAAGGAGTGGTATCCTCCTCAGACGAGGAAGAAGACGAAAAGGATCTGGCAGATATGGAAGACAAAGCTTGATAGGAAGAGAAAGAAGTCGACGAAGATGCGAGACAAGGGTACGTGGACCGGAGGAGATGACGAAGGTTACTCATCTGAGGCGCCATGGAGAAGGCTCCCTTTCAGTACCTCTGCGCACACGGGGAGAGGCAACTTCCTTGTTCTTCCCTTCCTTTCTTCTCTGCAAAACCCTAGCCTTGCTTCTCTGCTAAACCCTAGCCTTCCTTGCTTGCTTCTGCACACAGAGAGAGAGAGAGAGAGAGAGAGAGAGAGAGAGAAGAGGTAGAAGAGGAGGCTTTCTGTAGGAACCCCCCTGCCCTGCTCCTGCTGCTCACTGTACTGTTCTGTTCTGTGTGATCTATGATTGTATCAGAAACAGAGAGAGAGAAAGAGAGATTGGTGTTTTGGAGGAGAAATAGGAAATTCCCAAAATACCCTTTTTCCTCACTTTTCAATAAATTTCAAAGCGGATGCCCCTTCACCTTCATGAGAAGGCAGACACACACACACACACACACACACACCCCTCTTTTTTCTTCTTCTTCTTCTTCTTCTTCTTCTTCTTAACACATACATACATACATCTCCTATGTGAGCAGAGAAGGCTCCTCTGCCTGCCTTTCAGACCCCTTTCTTAACCCCAGAAGACTTCCGCTTTTCCACACACACACACACAGTAAAATCTCTAGTCTACACACAACTGGAAGAGCTCTGCCCTGATCTTCTTCATTCGTTTGCTTTTTTCCTATAAAGATAGAGGAGGAAATATTATGAAAGTGTTGCGCGATTAGACGATGCCCTAGGTAAGTTGCCCCAGTAAAAAAGAAGAAGTAAAGAGTTATATAGGAGGGCTTGGAGATATGTGTGTACATTAGCTATTTATCTATCGAAATGTGAAGTGGCTATAAGCATGGAATCTGTTTTCGCGAGCACGTGACAAATGAGCTTCTTAATTCCATCGCTCTTTTGTGTATGAAAGGGAGCTTCTTTTAAAGGTCCCCTTTTCGTTCTTTGTATGACCATTCAAAAAACATGGATCATGGCCCAATAAATGACAATCCATAACACCCATGCATGTTCCATACATGATGTGTGGATGACTCATCCATGAGATATGAGTTGCCTATATTTGTTTAAAAAAATGAATCAAATGTAATAAAAAAACTTAGCATACTAACAACATTGAAATAAATCATGTATGTATTAATAGAGATTAGCCTACATTTAGAAGCAAAAAAAAACTTTGAAAAACTTTTGCGTGGTAGTTTTTCTTCCTTTAAGGATCATGGGTTCTCTTGAATTCATTTGCCAAATTTGTTTCCTTATTTCCTTCAATGGGATTGTGTTCACTTCTACCACAAACACTTCATCCTCCTCCAAGAAGAATGTGTTCGTCCATGTTTGAGTGTCGATGTGGACAAGTATCTCACTTCATATTGGACACAAATCTAGTGAATCGCCATGTCACTCAGAAGCATCACTGTTATCACAATATTTTAAAGGAATGTGGTGTAATCAAACATATACTCATGGGGGGACTTTTGTTTATGTTAATGATTCTATTGATGGGTATATAAATATATATGTAGCAACAAGATGGGTTTATGTTAACTATATACCAATGATTTGTTTTTATTAATCCCATGACATTGGTTAGATTAATGAGAATCATTTTGCAAACAACTCTTTATCTGTGAACATGGATCATAAACCTTATAGATGTTCATGGGTATGTCATGGATGTGTAAATTATCTCTCGGGAAATAACATGATCAAGGTAATTCATGGTTGTTGTATAGATGGTTGCTATGGATGGTCTTAGATGGGCCATGGATGTGTCATCAATTTCACGGACATGTTGTGGAATATTTCATGTATGGGTCGTGCATTTGTCATTGAGAGAAAAGGGTCTACTTTAAAAGCATGTCATTAATCCAAAGTGTCAAAATGCTTACCTCTTAAAGGAATAACCTCATATACTATGTGCACAATGTGCTATGCAAAGAACAAAAGTAGTATTGTGATGTGGGTCTCTTTAAAAGGTCATTAAATTTTCAGTTCTAAATCATGTTAAAACACACAAAGTTGTGCAACAATATAAGAACAATTCAACATATCTAGATCATGATCAAATTGAAGACAAACATATTCTCCCCATAAACCGTTGCATTGCACTACATTGACTTCATCATATTATTGTAAATACTAGGTGCAAAAACTTTGGTAAATAAAAAGTTCATACACATACTTGCTTGCCTTTTTACAATTATTATTACCTAGGTAATTTAGGCTATATTTTGATTGAGTTCCCTAATAAAAACCCACAAAGGGATGACACTTAATCAATGGGCTCAACAAAAATGGGGTAAACAAAATTTTTCCCAATGGAATTTTTGTTGATTACCTCATAGGTTAATTCAAGACTCCTAAATTACTCAAAAGAGATGAAATCTCCTCATTGTATTTGTGACCAATGTTATGCACCGAAACTCTGCCAATCATCGATAGAATACTCATTGGTATTACCACAACGTCAAGAAAATGCACCAACAAAGGCATCGTCCCTTTCAAGGGAGGTCCTTGATTGCCCATTCAATATCTTAGTAAGAGTTGTTGCGATTGTTTGGAGAGTTGTGGAGAATCTAAGTAGAACAAATTAGAACATACTTGTGAGTGGGTAAGACATCAAGAGTGTGCAACATCTCCTTCAGTCTCTCGTTTTGATTAGATGTCTGAAACATTCGTGTTGTAGACAATTTGCTCTCAAATATATAAAGATAGAGAGAACACCATAAGACCGATGGTCCTAGTTACCATTTGTACTAGACATATATGCCAAGGCTAGGAGATTAAGTGTCAATTAACCTAACCTAGGATTGAAATGTATGGTTGTCTCAAAGCACAATGTATGGGAATATGTTAGAGTAGAGCACAAGTTACAAACATGGATGACATAAGGGCAAAGGGAGAAAATATAGAAATAAGATAATCCTCGCACTTTCACGATCATCAATAAGATCATCTTACATTTTATTCAATAGATGTAAGCTTCCTATGCTTTAAATGATCATCCAACCACCATCCAAAGCCAATAAAATGTACTTTGCTTTTGATTCCATCCTATCCAATGACCCTTCCCTACCGAGTACACAATTATCTTTGTTATGAGATCCTTCATTACTTCTACACTAAAAGGCACCATTAAAAGTTTAGAAAAATATATTCTATAATGGTCTTAGGTCAAAAGATTGTGCATGAAGAATACCTTAATTGGAAATAAACAATACATAGTCGTTCAAACACAAATGTGAAAGTATGCATGATGCGAGAGACTTTAGATAACCTAAATGTTATTGGCTATACGCATTCATAAACTTACACGAGACATTATAAATCTAAATATATAAACATGAGGTGTTGTAGTAACAACATTGAACAAACCTACATTCAAGTCCAAAGCAATGGGTTTTTATCATAGAAATCTTCACATGTTTAGTTCGAGCGCATGAACATTGACAACTATGCATTGAAAGAATGGTTATGTAAAAATGACATTGTCGTTTCTTTTAGGGTTTAGTTGAAAATGATAGCATTGTCCTTTAGAAGTTAATGTTATAGAATATGCATGAATTCACATGGTTCATAAAAAGCAGAATGTTGAAAGCCCATTAGTGTTCCTACAATTCTTTAGATAACAAGGATACGGGCAAGCATAATTCATGATCATTTTGTTGGTTAAAATGTGCAAAAAATCATAACATATGATCTCTATGAAATAGAACATGAATATGAGAATTGTGCAAAACATATACTCAATGCGGAGCAAAACGAGGTGATTAAAATTGTGAGAGCATATTTGAGTGTCTGAAAAATGCAAGACCAAGAATTTTTCTAAATAATTTCATATAAACAAGCTTATATGTGAAATCTTGAAGCAATAATAACAAACATGAGGCAACGGGACAACTCCTACAAAATAAATCAATGTTGAGCAATATGTTCATTACATTGCTCATTGGGCAATACTAAAACAAAAATATCTTAAAGATCAACCATAACTTCTTGTGAGGTATCTATGTTGCTTGCATCAATTCAATGTTTTAGAATTCACAAATGCTCATAAATACACATGAAATGTTTTATTATACTTCATTTCCACAACACATTTTGACATTGTGAGACCCATGTTAGATACGATTGTGCAAACGAACTCGACTCCATTGAACCCAATGATAGAACTACATATTCTAGTGTCCCCAATTTGAGGGCATCAATCACTAACATGAGTTTCCCAAAAGAAATATCTTTAAAGTCACGCAATAGCTTCATAGGTTTTGAACGTTGTTATTTGAAAGCTTTTCATGATCAAGCATCTCGAGGAAGTTATTAACACCACAAAGTGAGATGGAGGGATAACGCAATATTCATCCCCATCTCCTTGCTATTGGAGATTTTGGAGCTCGAGTTTATAAATGTGTGGTGATAGAAATGTTGGTGTTCGTTTATTTGCTATCGCATTTCTATCACACAAGGTTGAACCCATTGATTTGGACTTGAAATATTAGACAACATAAATCTCAGTGTCACAAGATTAGGTCAATGCTCATTTAAAAAATTTAGCAAGAGATAAGACCAACATTTCTATTGCATGGTTCTCGTCTACCTATTTCTTTGTGGAAACATTTGGTTGCACTATCTAGATCACTTGAAATTTGAATAAATATGGTATTGTGCTTGAGCTCAAAACCCACGTGATGTTCCATGTTTTGTCCAACTTGATGACCTTGGACGAAAATAAGATTGCCCAAACATTTTGGAGCCGTATATATGCTAAAGCCAATGCTTGACAGCGTAGTTTGTATCAAGCCTTCGACCAGACAATTTCAAGGGTTTATTAAAAGTGCGAAAGTTGGAGAAGAATGTAAGGGTACCCAAAGGTGGTTATTTAGCGAACTAGAAAGTGACTTTTAGCCTATAGGCCCAACACAAGCACAAAGCTTCACGTACATTCTAACGAAAAAATCAAGAATGCAGTTGAGCAAGCATCAAAGGACAAAGCGCGAATCTTCACGTACATTCAAATGAATAAATCGAGAATGCAGTTGGGTCAGCAGCATCAAAGGGAGCATTACGAAGCCACGGACGGCCGGGAAGGGGGACGACGGAATTCGACCAGAGAAGTACAATATTTTCGATGGGGGCGGAAGGAGGAGGGAGAAAGCGCGAGAATGGAAGGCCGGCAAAACACGGGGAGCGGGGATGTCCGGGGGAGGCGGACGAGGAAGGAATGGGCGGACAAAAATAGGATATGATACACGAGATGATGCATGCACGCTCGCACGCGCCTTTGGATCGAGACAATATATATACATACATACATATAGAGTCATCTTTCGATGGAACAAACAAACAAACAAGTTACAAATGTTAAGATGTTAAGAAAGACTATTGAGTTTTAAAGAAAAATCAGACAAATATATGTATACACATACATATAAACCCTAGTCCACACTTCCTTGAGCCACTAGGGTTTTGGCGAAGAAGAAGAAGAAGAAGAAGAAGAAGAAGAAGAAGATCAGAAGAAAGAACAGAGCTTCTCTCCCTTTCTTCCATAGCTGCTGCAGAGGAATTCGATTAGCCATGGCCTTCCAAGCTGCACGCACAGCCCTCCGGCGCTCATCTTCTCAGTCCTCGCTATTAGCATCCAGAGGCCTCAGAGAAATGGCGCCTCCTTCTCCTTCTCCTTCTCCTTCGTCTTCTTCTCAGTGGAGCAGACAAGGTAGCATCGGCCTGTCTTCTTCCTCCTCCTCCTCCTCCTCCATCTTGGAAGCAACGAAGCAACAACAGGGCCATTCTTATTCTACCTCCTCTGCGGCAGCGTCGGTCTCCCCCACCCCCACGCCTGGTCCCTCCGATTTCATACCTGGCCACGCTGACGCCGCCGGGACCGCCAATTTCGCCCGGAAGATCGGGGCCCGGGCGGCCCCCGGACACTTCCGCAGCCTCCGCCTGGGCGGCACGGTCGGAGACCTCGTCCTCTCCTCCATCGGCATGGGCACCTACGGCGGCCCCGAGACCGACATCTGCGATCGCGAATATGTCGAATCCCTCACCAGAGGTATGTCCCTTGGTCTTAACCTAATCGATTGCGCATCCAACTATCGCACCATGCACAGCGAGCTCGCGCTCGGGAAATGCATCTCCCTTGCCATCAAGCAAGGCGTGATCAGCCGTAACGAGGTCATCATTTGCTCCAAAGCCGGCTTCCTCTCGTTCGATTATAGAGAAGACATCGATCCTTACACCTACATCGACAACAAGTATATCAACACGAATCTCTTCACTCGGGAGGAGTTCGTCGGCGGTTGCCATTGCCTCTCGCCCGCGTTCCTCAAAAACCAGGTCGAGGTCAGCCGGCGCAATCTCGGGCTCGAGACCATCGACATTTACTTTGTGCACAACCCCGAGACGCAACTCAACATGGTGTCGAGGTCGACGGTGTTGGGCCGGATGAAAGGGGCTTTCCAAGCGATGGAAGAGTTGTGTTCCGAAGGGAAGATCACCGCGTATGGTGTGGCCACATGGAATGCGTTCCGCGTGAACTCGAGCGGGAAACAACACCTGCCTCTCGAAGAGCTCATGTCGTACGCGAAGGAGATTGCCGGAGAAGGCCATCATTTCAAGGTTGTCCAAGCACCTTACAATGGGAAGCTTCAAGAGGCGGCGAACCAACCCACTCAAGCTATACGAGGCAAACGGATGCCTCTTTTCCATGCTGCCCATCATCTTGGCCTCTCAGTCATAGCGTCATCGAGCTTGGATAACGGGTATTTGACAAGGAGCTTGAATCCTGATATCCGTGCCAAGTTTCCTGAACTCGGGGAGAATCGTACCAATGCACAATGTGCAATCCAATTTGCAAGAACCACACCTGGGGTATTGGCTACTCTAGTAGGTATGCGGACCATGTCTCATCTTGAAGAGAATACTACTCTTATTGGAATCCCTGCCAATTCTCGCTCGGGATGACGTAGTCAATTATTGAGCCTTTTTCGTTGGACTTTGGATCGTATAACATTTCCTCGGTTAGTTTTCCATTTTGCTTGCTTTTCAAGTCTGTTATGAGAATCGTTTAGCCTTACATCTATTATGAGATTCATAGCTTATAAGCATGTAAAGCTTGGAACACACTCCTAGAAAGAGTAAAAGAAAAAGGTTTATAGAATGCTATCTTTAGGTATATATGACATGGATGAATGTTTGTAGTATTCTTCTTTGCTTATTTTATTTTGGATTCTGATACGATGCTCCTTTCAGTCTCTCAGAAACTGAATGATTGTCATCATCATCCTAGGAAAGCCATAACTATTTTTGTATTGGAATACTGAATTTTATCGTCCGTGCGAGCTTTCTATATAGTGGGTTCCCTTAGCAGTTGCTTTGTTTGCAAATCCTTCTGAATCCAAATACATGTACTTATTTTATGTAGCGAATTTTTATGAAATTTTCACTTTTCAATCATGTGTCAAAATGTATCCGATTGTGTTTAGTTTTAGCTTTATTCACGGCCAGACTTTTTGATTTCAATGTCTGAAGTTTAATTGATTCCACACTGCACATTCAATTAACAGATCTTTTGGTTTTGATTACATTGACGAAAATTCGTTGAATCATGGATCTGATGTCTCATTGTGTTGCCATAATTAGAACATGTCAAGCCTGCATTTATCAATAAGAGCAAATTTTGATTTAAAAAGTGTAATCTTTCTAGGAGTGAGTAATCCTTCCAAGAATGTCACTAAGTGTCTTTGAAATGTTAATAAGTCACTCTGTAATTTCTGATTATATGAATTGGAATGTGTTGCTTTGCATCATTTCAAAGTGGCACACACTTTTGGACGCATCTTTAAATGTTAATAAATTGTTTGGTTCTATCATTGTCCAAGCACTGTTTTCTGTGTATCTTGAGTTCCAAGCATCATCAGTATATTGTTATGTGGGCTGAATGTTTATACTGCTATAAGCCTATACCTACTAGGCATGCTCCGGAACTGCCAAAATTTCATATGTAACTGATAACCTCATCTATAGAGTGGGTTATAGTAGGCATCCTTATTTTGCCCCAATTGTGTTGGCCACAACCTCAAAACAACCAAAATGTGTGTGTGTGTGTGAGAGAGAGAGATTTTATTATGGTGTGGAACCAAAATTCCATCATTTTTGCATAGTGTGGTTGTAATTGAATAGTGACTCTCGATGCTAAAGAATTGTATTGATAAAAGTTGCAATAGAGAGTGCGTATTGTGTTTGTGAGAGGAATGTGTGTAGGGAGTAGGCCAGATTGCTATGTGTGCAAAACAAACTTGTATGTGGTCGAATTCTTGCACATTGTATCAAAATGTGATACTTTTTTTACTCCCACACATGTTCTAGGCAAAGATGCATAGTTGACGAGTCTCCTCACTTGTGTCTTAATGCCCCGTTTCACATAAAAGAGAATGTATGTTGAGTTGTGTCGGGGGCCAGGGCAATGGTATGGATGGCAGTCAAAGTGATGTGCTCTAGCATTTATTGATGAGTTGTGATTTCTCCATTTCAATCATAATATGGTTTTGCAGATTAGTGAGACTTTTGTAATAATTTGTGAACAATGAGCCTCTACATCGTTCCCAAGGTGTGATACATGGGTGTTGCATATAATCCTTATTCACAAGAGAATCTATTGACATATCATGAAGCAAATGTTGATGCATCCCATTTTCCAAACCATTTCTTTCTATATTCTATCAATTTCTAACTCAAAATTTTGCTTGTGTTTGTTTTGAATATTTTTACTTGCCACGAGATCCTATGAAATCGATGAGACGTTTCTTTTTAAACCTTTAGCATGTACTCGATTATCCTTTCCATGACCATAATCTCAACGTAAAGTGATATGGTTTCAAGACGTTGAAACATGTATGACACTCGTGGGTTGGGTTCACTTGAAGAAACTTCATAAGGAAGTGGTTTTGGACATTTAAATCTATCTCATTAGACTTAGGCATGCTACTATGCTATAATTCAAACTCATACAGAAGCACTGGTTTACCAATGTGCCAAAGCGGGTTTTCTTGAGAACACAATACATAATTTCTCCACCATTGAATATGTTCTCAAATGCATAGTAAGTCATGTTTCCCACTTCGAAATAGTGGCTAGCACATTCATTCCCTCTAATCATAGAGGGAACGTCACTATCAAGCTATTTGAAGCTTTCTATACTTTAAAGTGGCTCATTATTGTAAAATGCATGAGAGAGAGGGAGAGGGAGAGGGAGAGGGAGAGAGATTTCTTTGATTGGTGTTCCTAAAAGACATTCCACAATGGCATCTTGTAAATTAAGAGGATATGTATGGAGTAATAGTGAGGTGAGGAAATTGGGTATAGAGCCTAGGACATAGAGAGAGAGAGAGAGAGAGAGAGAGAGAGAGAGAGAGAGAGAGAGAGAGGTGTCTCATTTGCATTAAATATGCTTTCCACATCTCTTCAACTGAACCCAATCCTTGCATGAATTCCTCTCACAACCACAATGTGCACTCTTGATTGCAACATTCATTGGTAAAGTTCTTGACCATTGAGAGTCACTACTCACTTTCACACGTATCACGTGAAATGTAATATTTTTGGTCTCATAGGTCATATTTGACCTCCGAAGACAATAATATAATCTATCTATCTATCTATCTATCTCTAATTCTACAAGAAATCTTCAATCTATCCTCACATTGTAGCATTGGAGGTAAGAAGTTGGGCGAATACTTAATATTCCCCTTGATCTCGTGGGTGCGCACTTTAGAGTGCATTAAGGCAGGTGCCATGTTGGGTGACAAGCACTCTTGGTTTTGGATGGAGCAATGTGTTTCGGTGAGGGTAATATGTGTTCATCAAATGCATAATTGGCAACATAAGACATATCCTATCGCGTTAATGTGGATAGCCCTTAACGTTAATTGTTTTGGTAGGCAAGGTGTGCAACTTTATATGTTTTGCATACGCGAGTTTTGATTTTGGGTGAATTTCAGCATTTTTTGGGAATTACCTTTATGCTATATTTTAGTTGTCACCAATACCTTCACTTGCGACATTGTTGAGGTACCCTTGTACACCGTTGGCAATGATTCCACAAATGCTCATTCAATGCTTGTCTCGGAGCTCGGGTTCATGGAGAAGTGAAAACTAGTGGACTAGGGCTTGTCAAAGTATCCATTACCTCATTGGATGTATCACAATGTCCAACAAATTGTGTTAAATCTTCCTCATGTAGGTTAATTGTAGGGACGTTGATGACAAGGGATGTGGGATTTGATAAGGATCCCCTTAGAAGGTAATTGGCTCAGGGTTACACCCTATACTAAGAGTTTTGGCTAAAGATCATCGATGATTCATAAGACTACCAATTGGGCACTTGGCTCTATCATACACTTGCTTTAGTCACACCAATAATGTCAAAAGATACATGATTATGACAAGGTTCCTATATGCATTCATTAGGCCTCAATGTGAGTCTTACTAGTGTAAGTGGTCACTGTACAAGCAAGTGACCCTATACAATAGATAATGTTGGTATCTAGGCTCAAGAGGGAATCATTCCATTCTACTAAGGTTGGCAAACCCAAGTGTAACCAATGTTCATACGAGAGGGTGGTGATACTAGTGTCCACGTCAACTAAAGCTATGGTGATTCGCCCATGGATTATGTTAAAGAGGTGAGAAGTTGGCTTTTATTGTGGACATGTGTTAGGCTATTTGTGGGACCCATGCTTCCCAATGTTGTTTGTGTTTACCATGAAGCAATCAAGAAATAAGCCATCCTCATCACCACATTGGGCTGTGATGGGGTGAATTTTGTCTACACTAGCAAGCATATGCACTTAGTTCATGACCAAATCATATCATGTGGTCTAAACCATAATGTTCCTCTTCTATGCAATCCTCATCACTATTTTCTTCATTTGCTAGCTAGTAGCAACTCCATAGATTGTCATCCATGAGTGATCAACCTTCTTATTCATCTTTATCCATGAGTGTACACATGAACTTGGTACATCTTACTATCCTTTCACTTGTAGAGAACCTCGTTCTTGAAGTTTATCACAAGTCGACTTATGTAAATGACATATCATCCCAATAGGAAAATATGTAAATTGATACTTAACATCATTGATAGTAAAGGGTGGTCTATTATCATGGCCCCAAGACATTGGATCAAACCATTGGACATGTAGTGTTTTACCTTTGCTAGAGCCATCTTACGTGGGACCCCTAGGGGCTAGGACTAGAAAAGATGGTGTCCTTGGTAAGGGTTTTGGATAAATAATATCCCACTTAGATATATCAAGGAGCACTTGAAATTTCCATTTTTGAGAATGTAGGTCACAAGTGAATTGGATCTCTTTCAAGATATCAATGTTAGCATATGCACTAGCTTGAAAAATTATTCACGAATATGTGCATGTGCATGAATTAGTTCTTAGGTGCAAATGTGTTTAGTTGTATAAGTGTTGGTTACAATGTATGTTTAAGTATGTACATGTTTTTATTATTTATTTGTACGTTTGTACAAGTTAATGTAGGTAAATGTATATAGATAAGTGTGTGAATGTGTGATTAAGTGCTTGTATTTTATGCGCAATAGTTTGTCGGTTATCGTGTGAATATAATTATGTTAGTGTATCTATGAATGAATAGAAATGTGTCTTTTATTGTAATGTGTTTGAGTGAGTGAGTGAGTGAGTGAGTGAGTGAGTGTGTGTGTTTGTAAGGAAGATCCTAGGGATGGGCAAGGAACCTTTGGACACTAAGGTTCAAAATGGGCCAAGGGACAATTGAAGGTCCTTAGGTTTAAAATGAGGATCTAGGGATGATTGGAGATCCTTAGGTCTAAAATGCCCACAATGTCTCTTTTGCTTCAAGTTTGTGGGAGGAGAGTTTGTCAAAAAAAAGTCTTAATTTTTGTAAGAAAATCATCCCAGTCTTGTGATCGTTTATCTAGAGGGTGTGGGTCTCTTTTATTGATCAACTAAGTCTAGCATTATTTGGATGGATTATAGTGGAACAACTAGTTTTGGGTTTGATATGTTGTTTTCAATTACGATATGTGTGTGTAGGGTTGTTGGGTTTGGGTTAAGCTTTGTTGGTGGCTATTTGCTATTTTGGGATCCCATTGGTGGATCCTTGTGATTAGTGGAAGGACTAGCTAAGTGAAAGTTAGCAATGGACATAGTGTTTGTGAACATGGTAGTACAAATTTAGTGAACATGGTGGTACAAGCTATTATGAGAACCTATGCACTATCTTAAGATGGATGGAATCATGTCTACAATCTCTTTCGGCCCTTGCCCTTCGTAAGTTGATCTAACAAAAGATTGATCACTTAGTTCAAGAATTTAAGTTCAAGGCTAACATCTTCCTAACCAAAGATTGATCACTTACGAAGTGCATGAGGTCTACCCAACTTTGGCCAACCCTTCTTTGGGAAAGGAGATGAGGAAATTCTGCTAAACATACCCCTCCTTGTTTGGCCTCTTGTGGTTGATGAATCGCATTTTCCTAGAGGGACCAACAGAACTCATACCTTGAATCACTCTGAAGTCCCAAGGGGTCGCCTTTTGCAGAGTGAGCTAACCGAGGGGTTGGGGGATATCACTCCCCAATGGCAAAGACCATGTCACACATCAACACATAAAACCGCCTATCTTTCCATCCCAAACAATTGCCAGAAACCTCTACGGATTCTTAATTTGATATAAGATTAAGGCACCTAACACTACACTCATTAAAAAATATGATTGCCTTACTATATAAGAAACATATAAGGTGTCTCAAATAAGTGATAATTACTACGTAAAAACATTTATATATTTATTAATTAGAGTGGAAAAGTTACATAAAGGAAACTGGCTCTTAGTAAACACAAAGGGGAGATAATGAGGGCTAAAAGGTAGCCCCAAACTTGGCAGCCCAAAGGCCTCTTTTACATAAGAGCTCTTGACATTTTTATACAAGTAGGAAATCCCAAAGGGTCACTTTCACATTGCCTATTCCTACATAGTAAAGGGTAGTTCTCCAAAAATTACAATATAACCATGTTTCTTACATAATTTGTCTATAACTAATATTTGAGATTGGAAATAATGATAAACCTTATAGGGTTTGTTATAACTAAAGATGTATGACATTATTTCCACTAACAATACTAACAATTGAGGTCATATTGGATTTCCAACCTTCTAGCACATCATTAGCTTTTTGTGGCTATATGGTATGGGATATGCACTTTCAATGCTTTACAAGGATTTTCAGATACCTTGAAAACCAAAGTGTTCCATAAATCTATTTGCCAAAATTGTTGAGCTTGAAAGCAAGATTCTATGCTTTAAAAAAGTGTGTAGTGTTACCTCTACATTATGATCACCACAATCATATGACGGGAGTTGTTTATAGCTCCGCCTAATTGCTCAAGTTTCCTTGTCTACACTATGGGTCAAGTTGGGTGTTGTGGGTCATGTCCACACAATGGGAGCACCTAAGGTGGGACTATTAAAAAACTCAACATGATAATTGTAAGTGAGATTTTCAATCCTTGATGTGATGGTTGGGTTGAAGTTCATAGGATGGTTGAGGTTGAGTTTTTTAGACCTCAACATGATGTTTGGATGTTGCTTTTCACACAATGGGATTTGTAAAGTGATTTCTATCCAAAACAAGAGTAGAGTTATATTCATCAGAACAAATATAGCATTCAAAAGTATAAGTTTATGAAATTGGGAATATCATTTGGCATTATTATTTTGAATTGCTCACTTATTCTCAAGTTATGTTAGTTGATCAATTGCATCTCAATCAATTTTTTTGAGATGCTTGTTTAATTTCCCATTTTCTATCACAAGGATGGCAAGTTTTCACCTTGTTTCTTGATGGTTTCTAGCAAAGCAAGTGACATAACCATAATTTTTATTGTAAAAAATGTTATTACATTGAGATAAAAAAATATTTTTAGTGAAAGGTTCATTTCCATCTTCTTACCAATCTCTCCTACTAAATGATTTCCCCTTTTCGTTGTATATTGTAGATTTTGTAGTGTGCTCCAATTCAAGCCATAGCTTTTCCAACTAATCATTAGTATGGGCTTAAATAATGAGACAATGAGTGAGAATAAATTAAAGATATTTAACATCTAGGGTAGGACAAAAGTAGGAGATGAGACAAACTAGGAGTGAATTTGTGTTGGCAGTTAAAGTTGATTGTTTTGTAATATTGTTCAGTGGAACTAGCAGTCATGCATTC
The DNA here is from genome assembly GCF_043228905.1 of Azolla caroliniana. Taxonomy (NCBI): domain Eukaryota; kingdom Viridiplantae; phylum Streptophyta; class Polypodiopsida; order Salviniales; family Salviniaceae; genus Azolla; species Azolla caroliniana. The sequence goes on along the minus strand of NW_028230451.1, from coordinate 5,297,985 downwards.
AAACCTTCATTCTGTATTGCCATCTTAAAATTAATGCAATTAATGAGATTTTATACTCTAACACATGGGTTTGTAAGCATGTAGCTTAGCACTAGGCTATAAGCACAAGTAAAAACTGAAAGAGAGATCAAAACAATATTAAGTAATTTGTTATTTTTGTGAGCTCCAATTGCACCTAGCCACTTTGTCCAACACATCACACAACCCTCTTTTGAGACTGTTCATTTAAGCAAATCATCACATAACGTAATTTTTCCAATCCTAACGTCTTCTACATTCTGTTTCAGTTTACTATATGCCATGCTCATGCTTAAGAGTCAATGATAATGTACATGGCAAATTGCTGTAACTATTTTTTTTAATTCGTGTATTATTGCAATGAGCGCAACACAACAAGGATCGCTTTCTGAATCATGAAAACATATTTCCTCAAAAGAATTTCTTTCCCTCCGTCCTTGCAAATAACCGATCCATGATAGGCAGGGTTTCCCCTTTTATATCAACCTATTCTGTTTTGAGGAAGGAAGACCACAGAACTGCAGCAGCTTCAGAATCTGTACCTATAAAGCTTGAACCTAATGCGTCCAAGGGAAAAGTAATGTTCAACAAGTGTCAAATTCTACCCAAGTAAATGGGCAAACCACATGCAAGAAGGTGCAGTTTTGGTAAACAGTGCCATTTGAATAATGTGATGCTTCCTTTTAGTTTATGTTTTCACATGATTCTCAAAAAACACATTACAATTCAGATAGTGTTTGTAATCCCCCTAGTTTGGCAAACAAAAAAAGCTCATTCTGAATAATAAGAGTTTCAAGACAGTACACATCTGCCGCTCACATTCGTCACAAATTCAACGTGATTATAACCTGAAATCTCCATGTTTAATACCTCATAAAACAGAGATATTTACAACAGTTCAACTGAAACCATCAACCAAAACATGAGTACCAATAATTCTTTACAATTACCGAAACAAATCTCTATCAAAACTGCTTCGCAGTACAAATCTGGAATAAGCCTTATTTGCTCTTAGCAAAACTCTGCAATCCTACCTGAATCTGAGTTGAAGTTTCATAATTCTTTTTGCTGACCGCTGACCTCTGATTCAACAATCAGGGCTGGATTCTGTTTGTCAAACAGGAGATTTTACACATTTCTCTACTATACTTGGTTGCATATATTGTCCTTAATAACCTGTATCTTGAAAACAGGAACAATGACAAGTATATTTTTTCGCATGGTATACAAGTGTTGATTTTGCAACATATCTTTTGAAGCTTTCAAAATACCGTGCCAAAACCTCCTGGTTCTACATTCACCTTTATCTGTAAAATCATGACAGAAGCACTTAAGCTGTGTCATAAACAGCAAATCGAAGGGAAATAAATCAGAGATATACCACTGGAACATTCTTGCATAAGCCTTTTTCTCCTTGTCTCTCCGTTCAGCTATCTGTAAAAAATTTGATTTGAGCTCCCAATTTCAAATATATACACATGAGGGAAAACTATCAAATGCACAAGATCTTTATTGCCCCAATTGGCCCATCCGGTGCTGAAGTCCAGGATTTAAAGTGAAGTTCTTGATTTTCATTATTCTGAGTTTTTTCGTTATATACTTAAGGGGTATTTCTGAGCCTTTCCGTGTGTGTATATATATAAACATCATATATTGGTATAAAGAGTTATACCTTTTTTTTCGCAATCCCCAGTTCCTTTTTTATTCCACCTGAAATGACCAAAGGAGGACATTGATCTCAGTTATCCTTTTGTTGTCTTTACTCACATTTAGACTCTACTAGCAAGTTTAATACCATCAGTAGGCTCGAGTTCTAAAGCCTTCAGAAAGCATGCCGCAGATGAATCCACATCATTCAAAGCCATGTATGCCTGCAAAATGGTCAAATACACTTCATTATATAATTGTGGCATGATCAATACGACGATGTATTACAGATTACAATTTGCATAAATAGAACATCTCTTCCTCCTAATACTGTGCAATTTTTTCAAGTGTCACCATAAGCATTGAGTTATTATGTTAGGATGGCAAATAGAGATGACATCAGAATATTGATGACCACGGTAATACGAAGAAATACAAAGTCTAGGATGAAAATGATACAGAAAACAGAATCACTCTCCATCATACCAAGATGATTAGTACCATTCCAGGTATAGCATTGATGTGCTTGAGAATCAATTGATTAAAGAGCCTACCAAGTATCTAAGTGTAAGAATATATTAATAAGATCTCAGCAATAGATACTTGAGTCAAGACTACAGGCTCGAGTTTTGATGGATCAACAATCATTTTGCAAGTGTGAAATATATTTTGGTGATTCCATTAAGGAAAAGAATTATTTAATGCAAAGGTCTGTGTTATACAGTAGGCAATATCTTTAATCAATTGTGAATACTCAATCATTCACAAAATCTGGAAGGAATACCATTTCCAAACCCTGACTCATTAATAATATAGTTTTGAGAGTTGCTTTCAGCATCTGGTTCTCGTTTTTACATTTGTTTTGCATGTTTTTTGCTGTTCTTTGGTGACTGACAGCTATACATTTATTTCTCAACACTGAAATATTTTGACAGTAGTGATAAAATTCTTCAATTACTGCTTTTCCACCATCATATTAAGTGCTAGAAAGACAGTAATGACCAGGTTAGCTTTAATGCTTGTTGCCCACAAAAAAACATGACTCTTCCTAACCAGTTTTACATTTCCTTTTTCTTGTTTGCTTTCCTTCATAGAAATCCCTCCTATATGGTCACTGGAGAAATCTTTGATTAGTATAAAATCAACACTCAACTATTGAGAAACTATATGTGCTGTTTGGATACTTAAATGATCATCCTATATGCGTTTTCTCAATTATAAGTGCTATTTGAGCAAATACATGGTCAATTTATTCCTTTTGTTTATTTCTAGGGTATTTCTGGGACATAAATTAGGGTCGTTTGGGAAAAGAAAGAAACTACTATGGATATTTCCGAGTTTTCTCCTTGGAGTTGTTGTTAGCAACGCCGTTATTTTCTTTACCAGCTTATGTCATCAAACTCTATGTTATTATATGAGACTTGAGTAATCTTTCTATCCCATATGTGCAGACAAGATAACAGTCCTAACCCACATACTGACACTTCACTCAGGCCTGAAGAAATGGATCCTAGAAGCAATAATCTTTCATGAAATTTGAAACTGCCTATAACAGAAATGATTTTATTAAGACACGCCCCATACCATACAACATGCATACAGAAATCTCTTTACATTTATGTCATAGTGACCCAGATATGGATGAATGCAATATATATACATGTATGCATAAGACATAAACATCAATTTAAATGTATGGCTAAATTTTTCTAATTGGAAAAGAAAAACCAAACATCAAGACTGCTTTATGACTATGAGGATGTCACGTTCATAACCCATCTCTCAAACGCAGCACTGAATAGTAGACAAGAAAAACTTTCCATGTTCTGTGCTGTCTCATGAATTTAATTTCCATCTTAAAAAGACAACATTACTCTCTAAAAGAAGTATAAAGTTATAAACTAGCCTGGCCTCGACGGAACAAAGCCTTTGCATTATCTTCTCCAGTACGAGTGGCAAAGTCTGTGTCCAAAAGAGCACCTTTTGCATCACCCAATTTGAGTTTGCAAGCCTATGTCAATATGAAACAGCACAATCAAAGGCAAATTCTAAACATATCAAGAAGAAAAGATTAGATGAGTACTTACGGAGCTGTTTGTTAATACTTGGCACTTCATTAATCTCAGAAGATCTGTTTTGTCTGAAAAATGAGGTAATAATTTCAATGTCAATTATGTAGGTAAGACACACACGGGTACAGTCATGACAGGAAAGTGTCTATTTTACCTTCGTCTAGACCATCTTTCTCCCAACAAACATCCAGATATCTCAAAGCTTTTCTGTATTTTCTTAAGGCCATTTTATAATTTCCTTTCTGCAACAAAAAAAATCAGAGTAAATTCTAGAGTTCATACTTTCAATAGAAACACTGTTATCATAAATATAAGTAACCAAACCTTATAGTAGTCATTTCCGAAAGTTTTGGCTGAATCTACAGCACCAATCCACCAGGAGCAATCCGAATGTTGCTCATCAAGATCTGCTGGCCAGTCAGGATATGTGTCTGCATCATTAAAAAACCCAATAACACCATCCTGATCTCCTTCTGGAATCTCACCACAATCTTCAATGAGAACTTCATTAAATGGTTTCCCTTCTTCATCTGTAGGGCTATGTTCTATGCTCCGAACAACTCCCATGCCCTTTATAACCTTCCCAAACACAACATGCTTCCCATCCAAGTGAGAAGCTCGGGTAGTCGATATGAAAAACTGAGAGGCATTAGTGTTAGGCCCAGAATTTGCCATAGATACCATTCCCTTCCTTTCATGTTTTAGCTGAAAATTCTCATCTTCAAAAGTGGGACCATAGATTGATTCACCTCCAGTTCCGTCCCGAGCTGAAATATCACCCCCTTGAATCATGAACCCTCTCACAACTCGGTGGAATGGAATTCCCTTCAAGGTAGACAAATATAGGCTCAGAATCCTAGTAGAATAATAATATATGTATCCATAAGTATGCTCAAATTTTAAGCAATACATAACAGCTGAAATATAGAAGCTATGAGCACCTTATAATGCAGACAGGAACCAGTTTCACAGCTGGACTTTTTCTCTCCAGTGCACAATGCCCTGAAATTCTCAACAGTGCGCGGCACAACATCTTGATAAAGCTCAATAACTATCCGGCCTTCAAGCTCACCGCCAATGCTTATGTCTAGAAAACATCGCGGATTCACCATCGTGTAAGGAAAGAATTAGATTTCCTGAATCACACAGAAATATGAAATTGTATTTAGTTTCTTCATTGTTCAATAAACCGTAGCAGTTGGTAGTGTTGTGAATTGAGAAAATATCTTGACGATATAAAAAAGTTGGTTCAGAACCCAGTTAAGCTAGACTCTGGAACTTAAAATGGATGGTAAACACCAACAGAACCACCAAATTTAACTAAACTTTCACACTTAAGTGATCTTTTATAATCAAAGGAAAATTCATAGAGATTTTGAACTCAATAAGACTTAATTTCAATCAAGAAGCTAGATTGCCGTTGGATAAGCAAGCTGACCCCTGATGGCCCAAAAACTATAGCCCTTCTTTACTAATTAGCCAAAGAGCTGAGGAACAATATGAAGAGAGGAGAATGCAAAGAAGGAAATGATAGAAGAAAAAAGAAACACCATAACAAATACACACACGGATATGGGGTAGAGAAGGAGATGCATTTTACTTACTGCTACATCATATGTCAATCAATGGAACAAAACTGAAGAAGACAGCTATGAGGTATGAAAAGAGAAGGAACCCATGGAACGGCGGAGATCAACAACGGGAAAGACATGGCAAATCAGGTAGAGAAAGAGATGCATTTTAATTTCTGTCAGTTCATATGCCAGCGAATGGAGCAGTCTGTAGAAATGGAGAAAGAAATGAATCGAAGGAACAGAAGAGAAAAAGAGAGGGGTGAGCTTACCGGGAGAGATTGCACCGCAGAAGGAAATTGTTTCCGGAGCTCGAAGAAGAAGAAGAAGAAGAAGAAGAAGAGATGAGAGCAGCGATGGAGTTTGTCTTCTCAGAAAACGAGGAGAAGCTCTGAGATTTCTCGGCCTTTTTTTCATTTATTTATTTATTTATTTATTTATTTATTTATTTATTTATTTATTTATTTATCTTTTTTTATTTATTTATCTTATTTATTTATTTATTTATCTTTTTATTTATTTATTTATCTTATTTATTTATTTATCTTTTTATTGATTGATTGATTTATCTTTTTATTTATTTATTTATTTATTTATTTATTTATTTATTTATTTATTTATTTATTTATTTATATTTTTTTGTTTGTTTATTTATTTATTTGTTTGCTGTAAGGAGAGAGTAAATGAATGTTCAATGTGTGTGAGGGAGTTTAGTGCTAATCCAAGTCATTAGCACTAATCCCGCTACGTGTGCCTATCTCTAATCCAAGTTCCTACCACTAATCACGGTACGTGTGCCTTTCCCTAATCCAAGTCCCTACCACTAATCACACTATGTGTGCCTTCTCTAATCCAAGTCCTTACCACCGATCATATCATTATCCCCGATCCAAAGTCACTATGTACTATTATCACGTGTGCCTTTCACGAATCTAAGTAATTAGCACTAATCATATGTTATGTGGCTTCTCCAATCGGGCGATGCTAATGGCCCACGACACATTGCTAAAGGCCTTCAGCGGTAAAGTTGGAACATTGCGATGATAGCATGTCTTTTATGAAATTGCCAACATACCCCTACACCTTGCCTCGATCATGAGACAACATATTGGAACAACATTGATGCGTAACATCTCGTGAAAAGCCTTGTGTTTTTTGAATTACTAACCTACCCTTTCCGTTTTGTGATCCAAGCGATGATACATTGTGATGTCTACAACAACACTTTGTGAAAGCCTTCAACAATACATGTTTTTTGAATTTACTAACACACCCCTACCTTGTTTATTGACAACTATCGTGCAAAAAAATCGCTAATAATCATATTCTAATTATTGACATAATCTGAGTGATTACTATGGTTATTTCTAATTTAGGGAACGAGATCTCATCGTTAACACCCTTGATTAGCATGCAACGATAATGGCATTCTTGTAGTTAAAAACAAATGTGCATAAAAGATATTCTAGGGTTAAGGGTGTTTTGGGAAATTGTTAAAAAGTTTTTGTATCGATTTTAATTATTGTTCAAAAGAATATGAATTCTTATTAAATTTTTCTTTTTACTTCTAAATTTAAAATCCTAATTAAGTGCTAGAAATAGATTTGCAGAACGATGAACTTTTTTCCCTTCGAACAAAGTATCTCATGTGTTGCAAATTCGCTCATCACATCACTCAAATCCGATCTTTCAATTCCATAACGAGTCAGTTGCGTATTTTTGTATGTATTAAGCTTACTGACCAAACTTTCAAAATGTCGTAAAATGTTTTGGATTTACGAAGATATTGACAACCCCTTCTTGCAAAAGGCTCACGTGTCAAGAGCATAGTTGCCTCGCTTCCCAACATACATTGTGTACCAATATTGATCTTTAAGTTTTGTACATGAAAGATATGGGCTTGTAAGATATGAATTAACTTTAGCCTAAGGAAATCTATGAGCTAATATCATACCACTTAGTTGCATTAGAAGCCCATCGGTAGTAGAGCCCCCCCATGTGTATATTTAACTAATGTTATACCATCAATTAGATAGTTTGTGAATCCCATACTAAGTCATAAATTGTAATAAGTTATTTCTATAGGAGTCCTTAATTTACTAGAGAGAACCTCATTAAGTGACTAGAGTGCTACATATGGTTTGCATTCATTAATAATATTTCCATCAAATCGTTGTTCTCTGAATTTGATTGGAAGTTTTAATTGCTCACAGTTAAGGCACAAAAAAACTAAAGATTAAAATATCAATTGTGTAGATATGAGAGCTTCACCTTATGAAAGTGCTTTAGAACCATCTAGAAGAGGGGCCGAAGGATAAATGGAGCTATTTTGCAATGTATCCCCATCACATTGCTTGTTTTTTAGAATCTAACATATTATTTATCGACCAATACCCAACTATCCAACTTTAGGAAAAATAAGAATTGGTTCATCCAATTGATTGAGAGAAATAACAATGAAATTTAATGAAGTATCGGTGAACATGAAAGCATGTCACAAATCCAAGTATTCTCATTGCCTCTCCACATCAAGGGAACATTAATAATCTTCAACACTCATGGTTATACAACCTTTGTTATCCATAACATAATGCATGAAATATGTACATAATCATTTCCATTCCATATGGGATGTTTTTTGGTTGGATGAGGCTACCTTATTTCCAAATGATATACAAATGTGACATGGAGATCAAGTGATGTTTCTCTAGTACAAGCCCCCAATTGATAGTATTTGAGAAATTCAACCACAAATGTCAAGTCAATCATGTTTATTGTATATAGATTTAAAATAAAGGTTTTGCAACGAATATTAATTTTAGCATCACATCATTTGCCATCGAAGTTGTATCTAGGCCAAGTATTGCATTATTGAATGTCAATCGAACTTCTATAATTCATCCTTGACTGACACAAGCTTACCATTTTTAGTTGATTGGCATGCATCTTCAATTTCTTGGAAACCCATCAAATGTTTATATCATCCTTGTGTAGATCAAAATGGAAATTTTACAGTGGGCCAATCAAAGAAATCCCATATTTCACATCACAACAATGAGATCACTTGAGTTCTAACAAAGTCACACGATATCTTTCCATCAACCTATCATCCAAGAGGAATCTTCTCGTTTTTGTTTGATAGACATTGAAGTCGTTTCACTGACATTTCATCATTACTAAAAAATGGTGCATGTTCTTTATCACCATTTGGTAATATTAATTATGACAAATAGATGGACCGATAAAGTACACATGTTTGAACAAATATGTTCCTACTATTCAAGTTTTTTAACGTACATTATTTCAGCTAGGATAATAGACATTTGCATAAATTTTCAATATTAACATATATCTACAAATGTTTGGCAAATTGTCCATCGATGTCCATACATTTGCATAACTAATCTAATTTCTTGGGTATTTTACAGTATATTCTTCAATACAAAATTTGTTGAGTAGATTTCTTAGAGGTAATGTTGGTGCTTTACACACTATGTTACAATCATTTTTTAAGCATGTGTACAAAATTTTATGAAGCAACAATCCAATTTCATTGTCACTAAATAATGGCATATCATATTACGAGATGATAAACACTCAATATTTTGACACACAAGATTCATGAACTTTCATTTAATGTCACAAAAAGGGTTTATAAAGTAATTTTGCTTGATCCAAAGAAAGTCGTATGTGATCATATGAGAGTTCTAGTTGTGCCACCATGTATAAACTGCTAGGCTACCAAAATGATAACATTGGGTTAAAACGTACGTGTTTGAATTGTCTCATTGATTATTTTCATGACCCTATGTGCAATAAGGTATGATTTGTATCTAAGAAATATTGTTATTCACATTGCGATCATTGATGAAGGTCATCGTGGTTAAAAAATGCCAGTCATATGAAATTTTTTAAGTGGACTATAGAATATTTCTCATAACACCCTTTGGTAATTTGCCCATTCATTTAAGTGTATGTGCATATATCTTCTTCTTCTTCTTTCCCAAAAAAACTCATTAGTGATAAATTTTTTACAAATGAGAGTGTTATATACAAATCCCTATAGGGACGCGATAGTTCCATCTTATGTGGATGCCCACTGACTCAATAAAGGGAGACGATGACTATTGTTCGATGAAGGCTAGTCGTTGTCTTTCAACTCCATCGGATCCGCCCGTGAGGCCTTTATATTGGCTCTTTAGAGTGGCTACAATTTCACTCCATATCTCTTGCATTAAAACTAGTAGATGTACGGTTTGTTTGGAGAAGGCCCGTCTACATCCATGTTTCCATAGAGTCCAAAGAGTTATTGGGTTGATCACTTCCAACACAACTTGAGATTTGACATTAATAGGAGTTAAGTGGATATTACCAATGGTGGAAAAAAAAAACCTCTTGTGCTTTTATCAACAAAATCCTCCCTTCCTCCTGATGTTTGTACCTGTCAACTAGGGCTTGCCATAATGACCAACATACATTTCCCCACTTGATTATGCCTTGCACCTGGCATTATTGCAATAGGCGGCCAACCCCCCGCCATAATTGATGGGTCTATGGGCAGTCCCATAGAGCATGTCGGATTGAATCATTCTATTGCATTTGGGCATGCTACACAATCAAGTGAGTTAAGGTTCCCATGTTGCCACAGTCCAACTGGTAGTGATTTATGTATTAATAGTCATTGGAATGTTGTAATTCATCGAGCGTGTTGTTATTTTTAGAGTTTTTGCCAAAAAGTAGTGATAGTTGTATGAGGAACATGATGTGTCCCATACCTTTGCAACAACCAACTCTCGGACGGTTTGAGCAGCTAGAATGTGGCGACCTAATCTAGTCGTGAATTGGAAGAAAGGGATGGCGTTGCTTCCTTGACCCGCATAAGGTCGCACCACGTCCATTGCAAAGGGTCCCAACTGTCCTTACGTAACCATGTGTTTTCATAAACTTACATGTTTTGGTTGTACTTTGATAAGATCGGGATCTACAATCCATTTATGACCGGTATATGCGAGTACTCAAATTGCCATATTCAATGTTGGTATCTCATTGTCTCGTAGTTTGTGGCCTTCAAACTTGTTTGGTGTTTCCCTACCTATTGGGATTACAAAGCCCTCCTCCTCATAACCTATCCCCTTCTCCATTGTCGTCCATCGATTAGTAGCTTCCCTAAGTAACATAGCATTAATAAATTCAGATCTTGTGCATATATCTTCATGATATCTATGTCTCTTATAGATAAATTAAAGCTTATTTAAGTCATCAGACAATGTACGAATAACTTCCTCAAAGTGATTCAAGGCTAATAATGTAAGGAAATTTTGTAGTCATCTTGGTAACCTTACATATATATCAAATTGTCACAAACTTCTATACACTACGTGACAAAACGTTTCTCTCCAATGCAATTGTAATTTTTAATGGCATCATCATTCACACTCGTATGCATCAAGATAAAGTCAAGACATTTATACACATTGTTTTTTCTACATAAAATAGTTACATATATGTTGAAACAACAAAACAAGTACATAAAAGCCCTTATTGTCCCAACAATATCAAGGATCTTATGCCAAACTAAACCATCTAAGGTCTTGTGAGACTAGTTGACATAAAGGCAACTCCTCCAAGGAAAATTTCCCTACAAAATACAATTGTGTGTTATAGTTCTCTTTGCACATGCATTCCTTCACTACCATTGAGGATGCGTGCAAAGGAGTTAAGGAATTTGCCACTCACAATGTGACAATACAATAGATAATTGAGGTATTCAAACCAAAATGCTCAAATGAATAGGAAAGGAAGAAAATGTTTGAACAATAATATGTTTAATTGTGCTTGCAAAATGACGTGCCTCACAATTGGAGTACAAATTGGATCAAACATTTATATAAAGGGGAGAAGATAAATAATGTAAACAACTATCGAACAATCATAATTAGCTCTCTTGTGGGAAGCTATTTGGATGTATAATGGAAGCCAAGCTAAGTGTATAGGCTAAAAAAAACAATAAGAGAGCTTATAAATAAGTTGGTTTTCTCCACAACATCATTTGATCATCTGTCGCTTTTCAAGTGCTAATGAAAGAAATATGTTTGAAAGGTAAACCATTACATTGGTTTTGGTATAGTTCAAGAAACCTTTTGATATGTTGCCCCGTGAGCATCTTTGGAGACACATGTAAGAATTTATGGTACCAAGTGAATACATATTTGCTTGAAAATTCAAAATTTTCTTCTTGGATTTTGCATGGATGAATTGGAGAAAATGGCCAATTAGTTTGTAAAGCAAGAAAGCATTAAGGAAGTTACAATTAGAATGCAGTATCATGCTTTTGTTATATGTTGGTGAATAATGTGATGCTTTTTGCAATACTTTTAAAGATGGCTAAAAGCGAATGGGTGTATTGGAAAACTTTCATATCCACGGTAACGTGAATGTGAATAGCTCAAAAAATGAAGGTTATGGTTGCGAAGAGTCAAAATAAAGATAAAACATGCATGACAGACAATAATAAGCCATTTGAAGTCGTAGAAAGTTTCAAACATCTTGGGCTCGAGGTTCCGTCCAATCGTAGATGGAATGAACGTGTGCTAGTACTCACCACGAGGAAGTGGGAAAGAGGATTTACTATGCATCGGAGAACATATGCACCGGTGCAAAAATTAAATAATATGTGAAATAGCCCGAGAACATTTCTCTATTTTTCTCAAAATAACCCGAGGTTTTCATTATTTATTTGAATGCCCCTATAGCCAACCGACCTTTCTAGAAGAGAGAAGAAAGTGTCAACATACATATGTATGTATGATTTCGCCCATACTTAGAATATGAATCGAGGAGGGGGTACGAAATGCTCAAATTGTAGGAATGGTGTTTGATAAAGAAGATAAATAGATAGATTTGTACTACTTGTCCTCGAACGCCCAGTGTGATGTATCGGCCCAAATACATTGGATGGAGGGGGGCATCTGGAGAGATATCAGAAAATGCAGGGGTATACAGGGAAGTAAAGGAAACTCAAGCCGGTATTGGTTATGTGATGGGTTTTTCTCCGACCTATAATGATTCAAATAAGAAGAAGAGGCAATGGGTAATTTGTAAATTGAGTAGGTGAGTTATTTGTCATGCCATTGGAAGATTTGCGAGATATGTATATGTATGGATTTGTGGATCTTTCTCACAGAAACTCCCAGGTAAGAAATTCCACGCTCCTTCAGATTTTTCTACAGAAGGTTAATGCCACAGTTCAGACAGAAAAGAAACGAAAAGAAAAGAAAAGAAACGAAAAAGAAGATGAATAAGAAAATCGCGCCAGAATAAGGAACCATCAAAATGCCTAAACTTAAACTTTTCTTTTTGAGTATTTGATTGTATAGATTTCACGAAAAACTAGTTTGGCATAGTGAAGGAAAAATATAAAATTTGCTTTTTTTTTATTGAGAAAGATATCAAATTGGTTTTGGTTTTGATAAGACAAACAATTTTGGAATGCCGTTTTTTTTCATAATTTTAGCCTGTCAGAAACACATTATACCCTTGGTTGTAATGCTTGTTTCCCATCTTTAGCTCATAAGAAGTACACTGTAATTCTGATAGGAATGCCGTTTGTTTCATGAATTAATCCAGTAGAATATGTTACCCCCCTGGTTTTTCATATTATTTAGCTCATGAAAATGTACTGTATTTCTGGCTGCAATATTATTTGTATGTTTTATATACCACTGGTTTGGAATATTGTTTTTTGTGTGTTTTTGGACTGTAAAATAAAAAAACACTGTGCCACCGATTGGAATTCATGTTTTTCTTCATATTTTTAGCCTCTAATTAATCTGCTATACACCTCAGGTTCCCGGATGGAACACATGTTTTGTTCTTGAAATTTTAGGTGGTAAAAAGTACTATACCTCCCTCTGTAATGCTGTTTTTTGTTATTTTAGTGAGTAAGAATATACAAATACCTCTGGCTGGGTTTTCGTATTTTGCTCTGGTAAAATTCCTGTTGTTGGAATGCATCTTTTTCACATTCACGGAAACAATGTAATATGCCTCTAGTTAAAAGGCCATTTATCCATATTTTTTAACTTGTGAAAATACTCTGTGCCTTGGATTGCATTGCCATATTTTAGCTGGTAAAAAATATGCTATACGTCCAGTCTCCTGTACTAAATGTGTTGAGTAGAGACCATGCTGCATGCCAAGTTTCCCATTAGAATGCCTGAGAATCATTGTGTTTTTGACATTAAGGCAGCTATTGAAAGTGGTAAATTTGATCAAGCCATCCACATCTTCCTTGAGTATTCCATTCATTCAGATAAAAAAACTCTTTTGCTCTTGCTCAAAGCTTGTGCTAAGCTTAGATCCATAGAAAGAGGCCGGGCAAT